>NW_027128496.1:62500-72500 GCF_037325665.1 Littorina saxatilis
TACGTTACCGTTCTCAGCAGATTGCTATTTTGCTTGTTTTTGGCAAATCCTGGCAACAATTGCTGAGTCTGAGTCAATTCAAGAAGCTTTCTCACGACTTATAGATGGTTACATGTTGCTGAATTTTACAATGTCAAGAGTCTTGAAACCAACTGTTAAGATTGAAAGGATTAAAGACATACGGAATATGCAAAATAACTTAAAAATGTCAAATATCGCCTTTTCCATTTGTCCAACAAAAATAAAACAATTGTCAACGCCTTTATCACATTAATAAACATAGGAAAAGACACTAAATGTACCAACAAAACACCAACTATGAGCGAAAATGTGTGAAAATCCCTGTTTCAATGTCCGCCATTTTGTTTTAGGTGACATCCCCTCTGGAAATGTTTACGGACATCTGATTGAAGCATCCAGATGGGATGTCAGCTTCTAACAAGCCCCGTCGCGATATAACCTTTGTGGTTGAAAACGACGTTAAACACCAAATAAAGAAAAGTTCTAACAAGCAAGGTTGACCAAGTTCACCATGTCCGACTGGAGCTATCTCTCTATTAATGAGAACTACACAAGACACATACCTGAGATGGTTCCAATACAGAGTATTATACAGAATCTTGCCCACCCAACGCTTGTTATTTTCAATGAAAATTTCTGATTCACCCCAGTGTTGTTTTTGTCAACATGGGGAAGAAACCTTGGAACACTTGATTTGGGATTGTACTAGTGTTAAGCTTTTTTGGTCTAATTTCATACAATGGTTATGTTTACATTTTGTTAATTGCGTTAATTTGAAACTCTCAAAAGAACTTTTATCATTTTCGGACATTTGCATAATGTATACACCGATCTGATTATTCTCCTTGCCAAAGTATGTATATTTAGAGCTAAGTTCAATAAGATTGCTCCAACAGTACATTTTTGTTGAAAATTGTAAAACAAAGATTTTTGATTGAAAAGTACAACTCTAGTATAAATAATATTTATGGCAAATTTGAAAGGGACTGGTGTTTATATAAAAACTTTTTTCATTGATGTTTTACAAAGATATAACAATTTGTTGTTCTATACTCAGTGTAAAGATATATATTTTTATATTTATAGTACCCTCTGTATGCTTTGAAATCAGATATATATTACAGTGTGACCACCGCCCCCACCATCCACCCCCACACCCGCCCTCTCCTTAACACTCCCCTCTCACCCTCGAGGTTTGTCTGCATGTGTATTTGCATGGGTAAAACCAATTTGCATTCCATAGTTGTAAACCATTTGGTTGTTTTATGTGATGTCCATGAATATATATATATATATATTGTAAAATATCAGAAAAATGATAAAAAACACCAAAAAACAAAAAAAACACCCTAATTGGATAACTTCATTCATGTTACGAAGGACCCCTTCTCTACGATAATGCAGTAAAACCTGGAGTCCTATCGAAATTACGTAGAGCATACACGACTAACTCTTGTTTATGTGAAACCCTTCCCTAAGTATGATTCTTACACAATCCACACTTTCTTGACTATGCATGGTTGTATGACAGGTACACACCAAAAGACATGCGCCACATCAGAAAAAGAAAAACAAAAAATGTGACATCATCATCACAACTAATTTGTTTAACTCATCGTCCTTCACGATTTGATTCCATTTCAGCCAACAGCGAAGTCGTTGCCCACAGCAACAGATCTCAGTGCATTCCAACAGACGATCTGGAGGAGGCATCAGACATCCTTCAAGAGACAGGGCGAGTCATCCTGTGTGGGTTCCCAGGAACGGGCAAGACCACTGTGGGACACGCCCTCTTGAGACGCTGCAGAGAGGAAGGCTTCACGCCCTACATCCTGTCCAAGCTGGAGGACTGGCACACCCACATTGGACCAGGGAGGCGGAGCTTTGTCTTGGTTGACGCGATACTGGGGGAGGTACGTGTGAACAGACAGCAGTATGAAGAGTGGAAACATATTGTGCACAATATGCTTGAACTGATCAAGGCAGGAGACTGCAGGGTGGTGGTCACGTTGTATCCCCACGTGCTGCACGAACTGCAAGAACTGGAGACTGACTCTCAGAGCCCTCTGTTGGACAGTTCTGCTGTGGTGAGGCTGATGAAGGAGGATCTGGACACAGAGGTGAAGAGAGAACTGCTTGATTTCCACCTGAAGCAGCTTCCCCTTCAGCCTGCACAGCAGCAGGAGATGGTGGAGAGAATTGTGCAGGCAGACACCAGCGGCCCTGCGTTTCTCTGGTGCTGTCGTTACCTGGTGGACCATTGGCAGGCAGTAGAGGACCCCGCTAATGTCTTCACGTCACCGGCTGAAGCGAACTCAGTGCTGTTAAAACAGATGTGTCTGCACGACACACACGGCGACAGCTTTGCAGCAGTGTTTGTGCTGGCTATGCTGGGTAAGGGTCGGTTCCTTCACAGGAAAGTGAGAGCACAGGCTGAACTCTTGGATCACGGGTTTCAAGGACATTGTGACGATCATCTGGCAAAGTATGAAGATGTTCTGCTGGGTTCTGTGCTGGCAAGTCAGGGTCATGGATTTATCAGTCGCGTTATGCATGATGCTGCTGGCCTCGCTCTCGGTCGCTTGTTTCGCCTGCCTACACTGTTAAGAGTGTGTGACGTCACCTTCCTCGTGCAGTGCTCATGTACGTGTTATCGTGAAAGTAGGGCAGTTGAAGAGAGCGAACAAAGTCTTGGATATACAGGTTGGGTCAAAATGTTTTGATACTGAGGCCCGTAAAAACCCAGATGTTCTGGAAAACTGTCAATCACTGGTAGAACGACTGCACGAAGAAGTCATCAAGGGGAATTTGAGAGAAATCAGCCAACACCCTGCTCTGCAGTGTCCTGAGTTTCTGCTTGAAATGGAGAAATACTGCGAGAAGGAAAAACACAATCAACACCACCTGCTGGGGGCCCTGGACACAGTGTACAACTTACCATTGATTTACTGGTCTCTCCGTAACAAGTGTCACGGTCTGAGTAAATGGTGCATTAATAACATGAACGCTGATCAAGACTTACACCAGACACTGCATGACACCCTGCTGGCGTGTTGTCTCTTCCCGCATTTGGCTCATGAATTGGGACATAAGCCAGCGCAACTGTCATTTCAAGGCCTTTTGGCAGCAGATATCTGTCAGTTTTTTACTGAGAAAAAGGTGTTGTCACGCGAATATATTGCAACACATTTTGTTGAAAAAACTGCAAACTTTCACGGAATGATGACTGGGACAAAGGAATATTGGCGACAGTTGTACTACCTGTGTGACACAGATCTTCCCATTCCATTGAACCTGATCACAGTACAGATGCCAGACAACAAACCAATGTCAAATGCTCCACCTATGGCCAGTGTCCATGTGTCAAACAACACAGTGACGGTGCAGGTGAGGGACATAAGGGACTGGTACCTGGCGCTGAGACTGCTGGCTGACAGGGAGGTGGACCAGACAGACCGTGACGGCAACACGCTGCTTCACATCGCTGTCGACAAGGGAAACCTGGAGGCCATCACACTGGCCGTGAAGAGTGGAGCTTCCTTGACAAAGACAAACAACAAGGGCCTGACACCCTACCAGCTGGCACAAGGACGAAAGAACAAGTCGAACACAGTAACAGATAGAGGCAACGTGGTATTAAATTTGTTCACTGCAATATGTGGCGGTGACGACGTGAGAGTGAAGACACTCCTGTGTCACGGAAGCAGTGTTCATGACAAGGACAATGAAGGAAGAACAGGCCTTTTAGTGGCGTGTGCAGTGGGACAAGGAAACATCGCTGATCTGCTGATTGACCTTATGTTAAAGGGTTAAACAAACAAACACTATTGGGCGCCATTTGTTACGGAGTGGTATAGCCCTTATTGCGCCAGATGTTATGGTCCTTTATTGGCCGGTTTCTAGACAATCATAAATGCCTCTACACCACTCTATAAATGTAGTATTTGTTTACAGGCTGGAATGTAATCTGATTAGTTGTCCGCTACAGTAGCTTACAAGGCACAAGCGCACACGCACTCACACACGCAAAAACCTGGTGTTAAATGGATCTTGACACTGCCAAGACTAATTATTATTGTTTACAAAGCTTTTTACATCACAAAATCATTTCCGGGCTTCGACCAGTACTCTAGGCCGACAACACCGCAAGAAACTCTACAGTCCAAGACGCAGACACCTTTTGGCTCAAACAAAGCAGCTTAACAGGTAAGACGAATAGGTATTCTACTGTACGTTACCCTACTGCCATCTTTCGGCTTTCAAGATGTTGGTATGGCTGTAAGTCCTTCAGACGACTGACAAGGGTGCACCAGTCCTCACGACACCGCAACCATTGCTTGACGTAGTCCTTGATCCTTCCAGTTCGTCTCGGCGGCTAACTGTAGAACCCTGCCAGCTCTCCATGCCATGGTCATGTCCACCAAGCCGCAGTTGACTGGTTCAGTTCAGCCTCCGGCGATGAAAACCCTCCAGTTGGAACACTGTAAAGTTTATAGTCCATAAATCAACTTGTCTTTAGTTTCTTTCACTCGCACAATAAAAATACTCACTCGTCCAACATATTAAGCTGCATGAGCCAATATAATTATTTACACGTTAATTCCTGTTTTCTAAAACCAAGAAAACGTTACGTAAAACCCTCACATGTTTAAGCAGTGTAGCACAATAGCTTAGGCCTACACAATAACATTAAACACAGAAACAGTCACTCTTCACATACGACAGCATGACATGAAAATATAACCGGTTTCAAACATACCTCAAAAGAGTGTAAAGCCAACATTTAGTACAGTCGCCGGCCTGGCATGAATATGAAAATGGAAGATATCACGTAGACTGATAGGGAAAGTTCGTCAGTCTTCATCCTTCTCCAGTCAGATACCTAAAACAGGAGCCCGTCTGCTAAAGTGTTACGAAAAACATGAGTCGAGCTTGGCTCCTTGACGGCGACTGATTTTACAAAGTTGTTCTTGCTATGACATTGCCAGTGAGCTGTCGTCTGCATCACTTGCACGTGAAAAACCTTGTCAGTTACACAAAGGTTCAACTGCGGTCAACGCGACGGTATGCAGCCTATAGCCCTTTCCAATGTCTGACCATCGCTATAGTCTATTCTATTTACAACAATACACATTACCCCAGATACGAGTAAACCGCTTCGTAACATCACCCCCTTTCCTCCATAACACTGCCCATTATTCCAATACCCTCTTTACTTCTTACCATCATCAAAATGCGTTGTGCTTTGCTGGTTTGTTTGACTTTCCTAAACTTTATTTCACATCATTTCCACCATAGGTTAGCACCCATCTTAATTGAGTTCATGAGCTCATAAGTCGGGGAAGCAAACAAATGAGTGAGACAGCCTCAGAGTTGGAGAGGAAAGTAACGTATAATTCCCGTATACGTGGTCTGTTTTGTCTGTAAACCCAATACATTGATGCTGTACACACCCCCCACGGGTTAGGGGGAAGAATTTACCCGATGCTCCCCAGCATGTCGTAAGAGGCGACTAACGGATTATGTTTCTCTGTTTATCCTTGTTAAGTGTTTCTTGTATAGAATATAGTCAATTTTTGTAAAATTTTAGTCGAGCAGTATGTAAGAAATGTTAAGTCTTTGTACTGGAAACTTGCATTCTCCCAGTAAGGTAATATATTGTACTACGTTGCAAGCCCCTGGAGCAAATTTGTTATTCGTGCTTTTGTAAACAAGAAACAATCGACAAGTGGCTTTATCCCCTCTCCCCCCTTTCCCCGTCGCGATATAACCTTCGTGGTTGAAAACGACGTTAAACACCAAATAAAGAAAAAAACATGCTGTACATAGTAAGTGCAAAGTACTTACATTTTCGTCAGGTTATGTTGAATGGCTCTTAACAAAATAGTACATGTACACTTGTCATATATTATTCTTAGAATAAAACTATTTTTCGAATTCATTAACCGTTACTACCGCTGTATAAGTACAACCTTTAATACACAAAGTCGATGTCGACCACGGAAGCAAGTTTGGAATTTGGAAGAGGTGAGATGCAGATAATACACAATCCGTGTTCGTGTTTTCTGACACAGTAGTACGACACCCGACTGGTGAACACGTGACTGCGCTTTCTGTGGATTTTCTGACTGTATGTTATGCTGATTGTGGTGTAGGTGTGTGAATAACACCTGAGAGGTGAACACCTACCTGGTAAACACTTGACTGGATAACACCTGACTGATACATATGTGACTGCACTTCCTGGTGTTCTTCTGAATGTGGGTAAGATGTCTGATTGACACCTGAGAGGGGAACATCTTACTGGTGAACACCTGACTGAACTGTCTGCTGTTATTTTGGCTGTGATTGAGGTGTCACGCGATTTTCTGGAGACATTGCCAGCAGATTTCAGTTGTGTATTGTAACTAATTGTTTTCATTGAAACGTCACCATTAATGGCACATAGGGGCGAGGTATTGATGCTACATGCTATTTTTGGTCGTTGTTCTTTTGTAATGAAGTGGTGATGGCAACATTTAACTGTTTACCAGTAGTTTGTGTGGATTTGTTCCATTTAATGAAGAGGTGAAAATGTATCTATACTATTGCACAAAAGAAGCTTAATTGGGATCGTTTTACAAATCATTGTGTAAAGAGTCTTGTTACAGTTCTTTTCAGTAATGTCTAACCTTTCTGAGGATATGTATTATGTACAGAATGACTGGACATTCTGGTGAGTGCCATGTTCTAGCTTGCAGTGATGATTGTTGTAAATTGTCTTTTTGACGAGGATTCCATTGCCGATCATATTGTCTTAAGTAGTAGAAATAGTAGTAGTGGTAATAGTGGTAGTAGCAATAGCATCAGTAGTTGTGGCAGTTGTTGTTGTTTGTACTTACCTGGTTTTGTCAGCTTTGTAGGCACACATTGAGGTACTTATTTTGTATCAAACTTTTTCAATCGGTGAAGTTTGTTGTTAAATAAAGCTTTGTGCAGCAGCGTTGCTGTTTGTTCAATGTCTTGTGCGTTAGCAAATATAGCAACGTTGCTCGACTTCTGTATGTCCATACCTTGAACAAGTGGTGAGAATGTTTGTGGTTACTTCCCTTTGTGTGAAAAGACTTTTTGAAGTTGTAAACCACAGATGAAAAACTACATTGGCAATATGGAACAAACTGCTTTCAATGCAAAGAAGGTGACACTAAAGGTAGATTTGGACTTCGATTAATGCAGTTGTTATTGTTGTTGTCCTTTGCTCTGTGTTGGTGTCATTGTTGTTTTGTTGTTACATTTAGTCAAATGTGGACTCAATTATTTAATGTAGACTAGGAATCGAGACGAGGGTTGTAATATATATATATATATATGTGTGTGTGTGTGTGTGTGTGTGTGTGTGTGTGTGTATGTGTGTGTGTGTGTGTGTGTGTGTGTGTGTGTGTGTGTGTGTGTGTGTGTAGAAGGAGAAACAAAGATTGATACATCTTGTGACAGTTGTGAAACTTGTGTTTTTAAAAGTTTTGATGAACTATTTCTTGATTATGCCCCATGTAGTTGTGTGCAGCTATGTGTTATTTTTCCACATTCACATCACTTTTGCAGACAGTATTTCATATATCATCTGTTTCCTCTTTTTCTTGCAATGTCCATTGATCATCTGACTGTATGTTATGCTGATTGTGGTGTAGGTGTGTAAATGACACCTGACAGGTGAACACCTGACAGGTAATACGTGTCTGGATAACACCTGGCTGGTGAACACGTGACTGATAAATATGTCACTGCAATGTCTGGTGTTCTTCTGACTGTGGGTAAGATGTCTGAATGACACCTGGGAGCGGGGGACATCTTACTGGTGTTCTTCTGATTGTGGGTAAGATGTCTGAATGACACCTGAGAGGGGAACATCTTTCTTGTGTTCTTCTGACTGTGGGTAAGATGTCTGAATGACACCTGAGAGGGGAACATCTTTCTTGTGTTCTTCTGATTGTGGGTAAGATGTGTGAATGACACCTGAGAGAGGGACATCTTACTGGTGTTCTTCTGACTGTGAGTAAGATGTCTGAATGACAACTACCAGGGGAATATCTTACTGGTGTTCTTCTGACTGTCGGTAAGATGTCTGAATGACACCTAAGAGGGGGACATCTTACTGTTCTTCTGACTGTGAGTAAGATGTCTGAATGACACAGAGGGGGTTACCTTACTGGTGTTCTTCTGACAGTGGATAAGATGTCTGAATGACACCTGAGAGGGGGACATCTTACTGGTGTTCTTCTGACTGTGGGTAAGATGTCTGAATGACACCTGGGAGCGGGGGACATCTTACTGGTGTTCTTCTGATTGTGGGTAAGATGTGTGAATGACACCTGAGAGAGGGACATCTTACTGGTGTTCTTCTGACTGTGAGTAAGATGTCTGAATGACACATGCGAGGGGGACATCTTACTGGTGTTCTTCTGACTGTGAGTAAGTTGTCTGAATGACACACGAGGGGGACATCTTACTGGTGTCCTTCTGACTGTGAGTAAGTTGTCTGAATGACACCTGAGAGGGGAACATCTAACTACGACTTCCTGCTGTTCTTTTGACTGTGTGTTACGTGATTTGCTGGAGACGTTAACAATACATTTCAGTTGTGTATTGTAACTATTTTCTTTATTGAAAAGTCACCATTGGTGGCACATAGTGGCGAGGTTAGTAGCTGGTGTTGTTTATGTTTACCTTGGTGTGTCAGCTTTTGTAGGCACACATTGATGGTGTTGTTGTTGTTTAAATCTGTTTGAATTGGTGAATGTTTTTGTTGCATGAAGCTTTGTGCGTTGCTGTTTTTTCAATGTCATATGCGTTAGCAAATAATTATTGCAACGTTGCTTTACCTCTCTATGTCCATACTTTTTTCTTTCTTTTTTTACATTGGATTTCTATGTAGTTGTGCCTGATCATGCATTATTATGGAATTGAATACTACTAATCTCTGGTCGTTGTGACCACGGTCAAGGTCAAAGGACCAACACTCGCAATACATCCTGCCGTGAGTTGAAGTAAGGGAAGACATTTACCCTTGAACAAGTGGTGATACTGTTGGTGGTTACTTCCCTTTGTGTGAAAAGACCTTACTATTTTAAGTTGTTTAAACAACAGATGACAAACTAGATTGGCAAAATGGAACAAACTGCATACAATGCAAGGAAGGTGACACTACAGGTAGATTTAGACTGTGCGTATTGTGAAGTTGGTATTGTTGTTGTCTTTTGTTCTGTGTTGTTGTGATTGTTTTTTGTTGTTACATTTAGCCACATTTTGAAATTGTTCAGGTTTTTGTTGTTACATTTAGCCACATTTTGAAATTGTTCAGGTTTTTGTTGTTACATTTAGCCACATTTTGAAATTGTTCAGGTTTTTGTTGTTACATTTAGCCACATTTTGAAATTGTTCAGGTTTTTGTTGTTACATTTAGCCACATTTTGAAATTGTTCAGGTTTTTGTTGTTACATTTAGCCACATTTTGAAATTGTTCAGGTTTTTGTAGCATGAAGCTCTGTATTAATTGTGCTTTCTTCAATTTGTTGTGTGTTAGCAGATATAGCAACATTGTTTGAACACTTTAAGTCCATTATTATTTCATATACATGTTAACGAATGTTTACCTGTGGAATTAAACACTACGTTGTCAATTCTAATCAAGGTGACGACGGTCAAGGTGAAACGACGAGCACTTGAAACACATCCTCCCGTATGTTGAATTAAGGGAGGGAACCTACGTGCACGTACCCTCGAGGAAGTAGAGAACATGTGTGGTTGCTTCCCTTTGTGTCAAAAGATTTGAACTTTTGTGTGTGTGATAAGATAAGACAGTGGAACAAAGTTGTGTACAATGCGAAAGAGGTGACACTAAAGGTAGATTCAGAAATTGCTTTATTTGTTGTTGTTGTTGTTGTTGTTGTTGTTGTTGTTCACATGACTATTGCAGGGGGAATTTATGTTGTCAACTGTTTCC
>NW_027128496.1:77500-85000 GCF_037325665.1 Littorina saxatilis
GCCTACCTCCCCTGAGTGTTACGTGCCGTCTATCTCCCCTGAGTGTTACGTGCCGTCTATCTCCCCTGAGTGTTACGTGCCATCTACCTACCCTGAGTGTTACGTGCCACCTACCTCCCCTCTGTGTTACGTGCTGCCTACCTCCCCTCTGTGTTACGTGCCGCCTACCTCCCCTGAGTGTTACGTGCCATCTACCTCCCCTGAGTGTTACATGCCACCTACCTCCCCTGTGTGTTACGTGCCGTCTACCTCCCCTGTGTGTTATGTGCCGCCTACCTCCCCTGTGTGTTACGTGCCGTCTACCTCCCCTGTGTGTTACGTGCCGCCTACCTCCCCTGAGTGTTACGTGCCGCCTACCTCCCCTGTGTGTTACGTGCCGCCTACCTCCCCTGTGTGTTACGTGCCGCCTACCTCCCCTGTGTGTTACGTGCCGCCTACCTCCCCTGTGTGTTACGTGCTGCCTACCTCCCCTGTGTGTTACGTGCCGTCTACCTCCCCTGTGTGTTATGTGCCGCCTACCTCCCCTGTGTGTTACGTGCCGTCTACCTCCCCTGTGTGTTATGTGCCGCCTACCTCCCCTAAGTGTTACGTGCTGCCTACCTCCCCTGTGTGTTACGTGCCGCCTACCTCCCCTGTGTGTTACGTGCCGCCTACCTCCCCTGTGTGTTACGTGCCGCCTACCTCCCCTGTGTGTTACGTGCCGCCCACCTCTCCTGTGTGTTACGTGCCGCCTACCTCCCCTGTGTGTTACGTGCCGCCTACCTCCCCTGCGTGTTACTTGCCGCCTACCTCCCCTGTGTGTTACGTTCCGCCTACCTCCCCTGCGTGTTACATGCCGCCTACCTCACCTGTGTGTTACGTGCCGCATACCTCCCCTGTGTGTTACGTGACGCCTACCTCCCCTGTGTGTTACGTGCCGTCTACCTCCAATGTGTGTTACGTGCCGCCTACCTCCCCTGTGTGTTACGTGCCGCCTACCTCCCCTGTGTGTTACGTGCCGCCTACCTCCCCTGTGTGTTACGTGCCGTCTACCTCCCCTGTGTGTTTCGTGCCGCCTACCTCCCCTGTGTGTTACATGCCGCCTACCTCCCCTGAGTGTTACGTGCCGTCTACCTCCCCTGAGTGTTACGTGCCGCCTACCTCCCCTGAGTGTAACGTGCCGCCTACCTCCCCTGAGTGTTACGTGCCACCTACCTCCCCTGTGTGTTACGTGCTGCCCACCTCCCCTGAGTGTTACGTGCCGCCTACCTCCCCTGAGTGTTACGTGCCGTCTATCTCCCCTGAGTGTTACGTGCCGTCTACCTCCCCTGAGTGTTACGTTCCGTCTACCTCCCCTGTGTGTTACGTGACGCCTACCTCCCCTGTGTGTTACGTGCCGTCTACCTCCAATGTGTGTTACGTGCCGCCTACCTCCCCTGTGTGTTACGTGCCGCCTACCTCCCCTGTGTGTTACGTGCCGCCTACCTCCCCTGTGTGTTACGTGCCACCTACCTCCCCTGAGTGTTACGTGCCGCCTACCTCCCCTGTGTGTTACCTGCCGCCTACCTCCCCTGAGTGTTACGTGCCGCCTACCTCCCCTGTGTGTTACGTGCCACCTACCTCCCCTGAGTGTTACGTGCCGCCTACCTCGCCTGTGTGTTACATGCCGTCTACCTCCCCTGTGTGTTACGTGCCGCCTACCTCCCCTGTGTGTTACGTGCCGTCTACCTCCCCTGTGTGTTACGTGCCGCCTACCTCCCCTGTGTGTTACGTGCCGTCTACCTCCCCTGTGTGTTACGTGCCGCCTACCTCCCCTGTGTGTTACGTGCCGTCTACCTCCCCTGAGTGTTACGTGCCGTCTACCTCCCCTGAGTGTTATGTGCCGCCTACCTCCCCTGTGTGTTACATGCCGCCTACCTCCCCTGAGTGTTACGTGCCGCCTACCTCCCCTGAGTGTTACGTGCCGCCTACCTCCCCTGAGTGTAACGTGCCGCCTACCTCCCCTGAGTGTTACGTGCCGCCTACCTCCCCTGTGTGTTACGTGCCACCTACCTCCCCTGTGTGTCACGTGCCTTCTACCTCCCCTGAGTGTTACGTGCCGCCTACCTCCCCTGAGTGTTACGTGCCGCCTACCTCCCCTGAGTGTTACGTGCCGCCTACCTCCCCTGAGTGTTAGGTGCCGCCTATCTCTCCTGAGTGTTACGTGCCGCCTACCTCCCCTGAGTGTTACGTGCCGTCTACCTCCCCTGGGTGTTACGTTCCGTCTACCTCCCCTGAGTGTTACGTGCCGCCTACCTCCCCTGAGTGTTACGTGCCGCCTACCTCCCCTGTGTGTTACGTGCCGCCTACCTCCCCTGAGTGTTACGCGCCGCCTACCTCCCCTGAGTGTTACGTGCCGCCTATCTCTCCTGAGTGTTACGTGCCGCCTACCTCCCCTGAGTGTTACGTGCCGTCTACCTCCCCTGAGTGTTACGTGCCGTCTACCTCCCCTAAGTGTTACATGCCGCCTACCTCTCCTGAGTGTTACGTGACGCCTACCTCCCCTGTGTGTTACGTGCCGCCTACCTCCCCTGAGTGTTACGTGCCGTCTATCTCCCCTGAGTGTTACGTGCCGTCTACCTCCCCTGAGTGTTACATGCCGTCTACCTCCCCTGAGTGTTACGTGCCGTCTACCTCCCCTGTGTGTTACGTGCCATCTACCTCCCCTGTGTGTTACGTGCCGCCTACCTCCCCTGAGTGTTACGTGCTGCCTACCTCCCCTGAGTGTTACGTGCCGTCTACCTCCCCTGAGTGTTACGTGCCGTCTACCTCCCCTGAGTGTTACGTGTCGCCTACCTCCCCTGTGTGTTACATGCCGTCTATCTCCCCTGAGTGTTACGTGCTGTCTACCTCCCCTGACTGTTACGTGCCGTCTACCTCCCCTGAGTGTTACGTGCCGTCTATCTCCCCTGAGTGTTACGTGCCGTCTACCTCCCCTGTGTGTTACGTGCCGCCTACCTCCCCGAAGTGTTACGTGCCACCTACCTCCCCTGAGTGTTACGTGCCACCTACCTCCCCTCTGTGTTACGTGCCGCCCACCTCCCCTCTGTGTTACGTGCCGCCTACCTCCCCTGAGTGTTACGTGCCGTCTACCTCCCCTGAATGTTACGTGCCGCCTACCGCCCCTGAGTGTTACGTGCCGTCTACCTCCCCTGAGTGTTACGTGCCGTCTACCTCCCCTGAGTGTTACGTGCCGTCTACCGCCCCTGAATGTTACGTGCCGTCTACCTCCCCTGAGTGTTACGTGCCGTCTACCTCCCCTGTGTGTTACGTGCCGCCTACCTCCCCTGAGTGTTACGTGCCGTCTACCTCCCCTGAGTGTTACGTGCCGCCTACCGCCCCTGAGTGTTACATGCCGTCTACCTCCCCTGAGTGTTACGTGCGGTCTACAGCCCCTGAGTGTTACGTGCCGCCTACCTCCCCTGTGTGTTACGTGCCGTCTACCGCCCCTGAGTGTTACGTGCCGTCTACCTCCCCTGAGTGTTACGTGCCGTCTACCTCCCCTGTGTGTTACGTGCCGCCTACCTCCCCTGAGTGTTACGTGCCGCCTACCTCCCCTCTGTGTTACGTGCCACCTACCTCCCCTGTGTGTTACGTGCCGCCTACCTCCCCTCTGTGTTACGTGCCACCTACCTCCCCTGAGTGTTACGTGCCGTCTACCTCCCCTGAGTGTTACGTGCCGCCTACCGCCCCTGAGTGTTACATGCCGTCTACCTCCCCTGAGTGTTACGTGCGGTCTACAGCCCCTGAGTGTTACGTGCCGCCTACCTCCCCTGTGTGTTACGTGCCGCCTACCTCCCCTGAGTGTTACGTGCCGTCTACCTCCCCTGAGTGTTACGTGCCGTCTACCTACCCTGAGTGTTACGTGCCATCTACCTCCCCTGAGTGTTACGTGCCGCCTACCTCCCCTGTGTGGCACACATCCGTGCATGTGTGCGTGCGTGTTGGTTTGGGTGTGTAAGTTTGTTTGTTCCTTTGTGCGTGTGTGTGTATGTGTGTGCGTGTGTGTGTGTGTGTGTGTGTGTGTGTGTGTGTGTGTGTGCGTGTGTGTGTGGGTCGGGCGACCGTATGTGTGTGTGTGTGTGTGTGTGTGTGTGTGTGTGTGAGTGTGTGTGTGTGTGGGTGGGGTGACCGTATGTGTGTGTGTGTGTGTGTGTGTGTGTGTGTGTGTGTGTGAGTGTGTGTGTGTGTGTGTGTGTGTGTGTGTGTGTGTGTGTGTGTGAGTGTGTGTGTGTGTGGGTGGGGCGACCGTATGTGTGTGTGTGTGTGTGTGTGTGTGTGTGTGTGTGTGTGTGTGTGTGTGTGTGTGTATGTGTGTGTGCATATACATCTACATATGCGCTCACAAATACATGCAAATAAACACAGAAAGGCGGACACGTAGACCGGCTGACTGTTAGAAAAAACTGACAAATGTAGAAATTCCCATTTCATTGTTACATTTTGTCAAGTTTTGACTACATGTTTTAACATAGAGGGGGAATCGAGACGAGGGTCGTGGTGTATGTGTGTGTGTCTGCCTGTGCGTGTGTCTGTGTGTGTGTGTAGAGCGATTCAGACCAAACTACTGGACCGATCTTTATGCAATTTTACATGAGAGTTCCTGGGAATGATATCCCCGGATGTGTTTTTCTTTTTTTCTATAAATACCTTTGATGACGTCATATCCGGCTTTTTGTAAAAGTTGAGGCGGCACTGTCAAACCCTCATTTTTCAATCAAATTGATTGAAATTTTGGCCAAGCAATTTGCGACGAAGGCCGGACTTCGGTATTGCATTTCAGCTTGGTGGCTTAAAAATTAATTAATGACTTTAGTCATTAAAAATCTGAAAATTGTAAAAAAAATAATTTGTTTCTAAAACGATCTACATTTACGTTCATCTTATTCGTCATAATTTTCTGATTCCAAAAACATATAAATATGTTATATTTGGATTAAAAACAAGCTCTGAAAATTAAATATATAAACATTATTACCAAAATTAAATTTTCGAAATCAATTTAAAAAAACACTTTCATCTTATTCCTTGTTGGTTCCTGATTCCAAAAACATATTAATCTATATATATATATATATATATATATACGACTTGTGTGTGTGTGTGTGTGTGTGTGTGTGTGTGTGTGTGTGTGTGTGTGTGTGTGATTGATCGCCATGCACGGCCAAAGTTCTCGATGGATCTGCTTCAAATTTGGTGGGCTTATTGACAGAGACCCCGGACACAACCTGATCGATGAGATATTTCAACACGTGCTCTCAGCGCGCAGCGCTGAACCGATTTTCGTTTTTCACTGCACGTTACTATTTTTAGATCTTCCTTCCTTCGTGCGCTGGCGTCAATCGATATTCCCGTTTGTACGTTTATATTTAGAAGGTCACTGCACGTTACTATTTTTAGATCTCCCTTCCTTCGTGCGCCGGCGATGCCGGCGTACACCCGGCAAAGCCGGGTCCCCGGCGACGGCCGGGTATTCGGCTCTACTTCTTCCCGGCGAAGCGGGTAATCATCTAGTATGTATATGTTTTGATTAAAAACACGCTCAGAAAGTTAAAACAAAGAGAGGTACAGAAAAGCGTGCTATCCTTCTCAGCGCAACTACTACCCCGCTCTTCTTGTCAATTTCACTGCCTTTGCCATGAGCGGTGGACTGACGATGCTACGAGTATACGGTCTTGCTGAAAAATTGCATTGCGTTCAGTTTCATTTTGTGAGTTTGACAGCTTGACTAAATATTGTATTTTTGCCTTACGCGACTTGTTTACTTTCAGAGCGTTTTGAAGAATGTACAATCTAACAGTTTTGTTTTCTTTAATCATCGTCAGTACCGCTCCTTTAACCACTGATTGGTCAAACAAGTCAACGTGCGTGGATCTTTCAGTTTTGTTTTCTTTAATCATCGTCAGTACCGCTCCTTTAACCACTGATTGGTCAAACAAGTCAACGTGCGTGGATCTTTCAGTTTTGTTTTCTTTAATCATCGTCAGTACCGCTCCTTTAACCACTGATTGGTCAAACAAGTCAACGTGCGTGGATCTTTCAGTTTTGTTTTCTTTAATCATCGTCAGTACCGCTCCTTTAACCACTGATTGGTCAAACAAGTCAACGTGCGTGGATCTTTCAGTTTTGTTTTCTTTAATCATCGTCAGTACCGCTCCTTTAACCACTGATTGGTCAAACAAGTCAACGTGCGTGGATCTTTCACTGGCCCCTCGTTGCTCCCTGTTAGACGGCAATCCATATTGTTTCTTGTCAACGGTCAGTGATCTAAATAATGTGGCTTTTGAAATGCCAAGTGCGTGGCAAGCTCTTCTTGCAACATTATTCCACTGATATACAGGATTTTTGTGTTTTAGCTTCCCACTGCAGCATCTTGTGCTCATTCACAATCATCTTTTTACATTTAGTCAAGTTTTGACTAAATGTTTTAACATAGAGGGGGAATCGAGACAAAGGGCGTGGTGTATGTATGTGTGTGTGTGTGTGTGTGTGTATGTGTGTGTGTGTGTGTGTGTGTGTGTGTGTGTGTGTCTGTCTGTGTGTGTATACTGGACCGATCTTTATGAAATTAGACATGAGAGTTCCTGGAAATGATATCCCCGGATGTTTTTAAATTTTTTTCGATTAATGTTTTTGATGACGTCATATCCGGCTTTTTGTAAAAGTTGAGGCGGCACTGTCACACCCTCATTTTTCAATCAAATTGGTTGAAATTTTAGCCAAGTAATCTTCGACGAAGGCCGGACTTCGATATTGCATTTCAGTTTGGTGGCTTAAAATTAATTAATGACTTTAGTCATTAAAAATCTGAAAATTGTAAAAAAAAAAAAAAAAAATGTTATTAAACGATCCAAATTTACGTTCATCTTATTTGTCATCTTTTTCTGATTCCAAAAACATATACATATGTTATATTTGAATTAAAAACAAGCTCTGAAAATTAAAAATATAAAAATTATGATCAAAATTAAATTTCCGAAATCGATTTAAAAACTATTTTATCTTATTTCTTGTCGGTTCCTGATTCCAAAAACATATAGATGTGATATGTTTGGATTAAAAAACATGCTCAGAAAGTTAAAACGAAGAGAGGTACAGTAAAGCGTGCTATGAAGCACAGCGCAACCGCTGCCGCGCCAAACAGGCTCGTCACTTTCACTGCCTTTTGCACAAGCGGCGGAGTACGTTCTGTTTCATTCTGTGAGTTCCACAGCTTGACTAAATGTAGTAATTTCGCCTTACGCGACTTGTTTCACTTCGGGTAACATCTTTACCGGTCCAGGTGTACAAACCCTTGGATAACTTCGGTGCTAGTGTGACATGTATAATGTCAGCACGAAATACACGAGTATGGTAATACGGCACACGTAAAAAGTAAAAACAAGTCGCGTAAGGCGAAATTACTACATTTAGTCAAGCTGTGCCGGAAACCCCAGCCCCCCCCCCCCCCCCCCCCCCCCCCTCGTCCGCCCCTGCTTATCA
>NW_027128496.1:87500-135000 GCF_037325665.1 Littorina saxatilis
ATTCTAATGTCCATTTACATTGTACATAAATATTGAAATGTGTCTTTTGACACCACATCGCACTTTTCTTAACACAAAGACAACAATGACACGTATAATTGTACAATTACACATTTCCCTGTTGCTATGGAAACAGAGAGACAGAAAAACAGAGCGAAGCAAGTCTAGCAAATGTTCCTTACCTGCGATCGAAATCAGCAGAAGAAATAGAAATAGGCAGCGTGCATACATCATCCCACTTCAACTTTTTGTCTCAGGTTAAAAGCTGGAAAACAACAGAAAAATGAGCTCACGTAAATCCATATCAAAACATTTAGTTCATGTGACAGTAAATATATTGACATTGTATGTTGTTTAAATGCATACAATAGGCTTATTCCACTTCAACTTAAAAACTAGAAAACAATAAGGCATCTTTTCTTGTCAACGGTCAGTGCTCTAAAAAATGTGGTGCATCTATACACCCGCGAATAGGGTTGCATGAATTTGATATCAAAAAGGTAAAACAAGGGGCGAAGCCATCAAGGCTCACGTAAGAAATCGACAAACAGTAACACAAACTCAATCACTCCGTCACACACACACACGCACACACACACACGCACACACACGCACATACACTCACACACACACACACACACACACACAGAAAGAGCATAGGTGAAACTGTGCAAGAAAGCGAGACACTAGATCTAGATCTGTCTGTCTGCATGTAGCCTACTTACAAGGACACGACTGCCAACTAGTCTCGGCGCGCTCAAAATAATAATGACCGAGACTGTCAGTACTTCCTTCGCGTGACGTCTAACCCTCTCACGTCATAATGTGACGTCAATGTAATGTGACGTCTTCAAATGTTAGAGTTTCTACCACAGACATACACACGCACAGACGCACGCACGCACGCACGCACGCACGCACGCACGCACAGACAGACAAAGTTACGATCGCATAGGCTACACTTACGTGAGCCAATAAAAACAACAAAATAGAAATGTAATAATGGGACACAACACTTTCCATTTTCATTTTCATTTTCATTACTTTATTGTCCCATCGCTGGGAAATTCGGGTCGCTTCCTCCCAGTGGAAAGCTAGCAGCAACGGAGTCGCGCTACCCAGGTGTCTGCGTGTTTAGGTGTATTCAGCCACCTGCACTTACGGCAGAATGACCAAGGTCTTTTACGTGCCATTGTGATGACACGGGGGTGGGACATGGCTTCCGTCTCTGGGTCTGCACATAAAGTTGACCCGTGTCCGTCCCGGCCCGAATTCGATCCTACGACCTTCCGATCACAAGTCCAGTGCTCTACCAACTGAGCTACCGGGCCCCTTCGTAAATAATAACCAGAAATAAAATTATGTCAAACCGGATTAATAACAGATTCATCATAATCACAAATATGACGTGTATTTTTTAATATTTTTTTTAATAAAAATACCTCAACAAATAATCATATTTATTTCATACTATTACTAATACAATACCCTCAAATATTCAAAAATATTACACTGAAATATGTAATGAAATACATCTGCAAGTTCTCCAGAGTGGCATTTAACACATATTAGTTGGTTGTCGGGTATATTTAATATTCTGCCTTTCTGAATTGGCAAATTGGCAAATACAATGTTCTCAAGCGTAAAAAAGAAAGTGCAAGGTTATGGGGGAGAAAAAATCAAATAATGTTCAAACATAAATGTATCTTTAAACAATCTATATAATTCAAACGGTTTCTTTTTACAAAAGGTTTGCTTTATTCCAATAACTACGACAATATATATTATCAATTTATCAATTTTTCGTAAATTAAACTGTTTATGCCAAAAACAGCTAAGACTAAGGGCATTCAAGTTATTAACATGTTTTAAAGACGATACTTTATATAAACTTCCCTAAAAATGATTGCAACAAATTTAGCACCCAAATAAAAGCATTAATTCTCCTGTCATTTCATTTGAATTTATATGCCACTTAAGTCCGTTCACTCGTCTATCTGGATCATCTTTCGGATTAAAGATTTCATTTACAGTGATCACGTGACTGCCGTTCCAATAAGGGTACCCTCAAAATCGACTGGATAAAAACGGAAGGGCCCGGCCAAATAAGAATCGTAAAAACTCACAATACACAAAACTGTGCAACTTTTACATGCGAGAAGAAAACCAAATTAATTAATATTCTGCAATGTTCAAAGTAATCTACCATGCCACTGCTGAAATACAGCGCTTTTGGTCATGATATCCCTACAAAGTGACAAAAAAGTCACGTTTTAGACCGCTCATGCGATCGAGACCTGCATTAGTAGGAATAGCATAGTACATTACATACGCAAGCTAGCCAAACAAAACAACATGTTCGGGGTAGATAATTGATTTGGCTCTCTTCGTGCATGTACAAGTTGCACAGTTTTGCCCGTTGTGATTTGTTTCCGATTTTTAATTGGCCCCTTCCGCTTTTGTCAAGGCGATTTTGAGAGTACCCTTATTCAAGCGGCGGTCACGTGATCCATGTAAAATACATTTTTAATCTGAATAGTGATCCAGATAGTTAAGTAATTGGCCTTAACTGGCATATACAGTTTGAATAAAACGGCACGAGAATTAAAGCATTTATTTGGGTGCGAAATTTGTTGCAATACATTTTTGGCGAAGTTAATGTTACTTACATAAAGGCGATGCAAAAAACGGTACAATACATTTGCAAACGTATTATTATTATAACAATCAACCAACTTAAACAAAAAACGGAATATTCTATCTTTAACTTGAATATTTAATAGAAATTTGCCTAAATGTACCGGCCCAAACCCATACACGTTGGGATCGATTTTCTGAATTTCAAAATAATCTTATAAAACGAAGCTGCAATTTTGTTGCTAAATAAACCAAATTTGGGCTTAATACTTCTCAACCATACAATAAAATTGACAATTCTCTACAGATCTTAAAACAGACAAAACATTGCGCGAGAGGTCTTATCATATAACAACTTATGTGCTTTATTATACTTATCATTATAATTAAGCAATAAATCTCAGTATTGAAAACCAAACACGACCCCAATTGTGTAATCTTTGCATTTAAATAACGACAATTGTTGTATTTTACCTATTGAAAGAACAACTAGTTCGTTTTTTTTGGTGTTTACACTGATCACAATATTCGGACAACACATTATGCGAGTGTGTTAGTGCTTTTGAGGATTCAGCTAAACTCGTATCATCTGCATATAACAAAACAGACATTTTAAACATCAACTCTGCATCATAGGGTTGTAATTCCAACATAAAAACTTCTCGCTCAATGGTAGTTAGGTGGTCAGTTGTATCCAACAAATAGAACAAAGAACGCTCGTAAATCTATGTAATAACATGTGTGACAGTAAATCTATGTAATAACATGTGTGACAGTAAATCTATGTAATAACATGTGTGACAGTAAATCTATGTAATAACATGTGTGACAGTAAATCTATGTAATAACATGTGTGACAGTAAATCTATGTAATAACATGTGTGACAGTAAATCTATGTAATAACATGTGTGACAGTAAATCTATGTAATAACATGTGTGACAGTAAATCTATGTAATAACATGTGTGACAGTAAATCTATGTAATAACATGTGTGACAGTAAATCTATGGAAATTGTATTTTGTTTCAATGCATACATCATCCCACTTCAACTTTTTTGTCTCAAGTTAAAAACTGACAAGTCGCGTAAGGCGAAAATACAATATTTAGTCAAGTA
Organism: Littorina saxatilis; assembly: GCF_037325665.1. Lineage (NCBI taxonomy): Eukaryota > Metazoa > Mollusca > Gastropoda > Littorinimorpha > Littorinidae > Littorina > Littorina saxatilis. The sequence goes on from NW_027128496.1 coordinate 91,255, forward strand.
GCTGTCGAACTCACAGAACACGTGGAATTGACAAGAAGAGCGGGGTATTCGTTGCGCTGAGAAGGATAGCACGCTTTTCTGTACCTCTCTTTGTTTTAACTTTCTGAGCGTGTTTTTAATCCAAACATATCATATCTATATATTTTTGGAATCAGGAACCGACAAGAAATAAGATGAAAGTGTTTTTAAATTGATTTCGAAAAAAAAAATTTGATAATAATTTTTATATATTTAATTTTCAGAGCTTGTTTTTAATCCGAATATAACATATTTATATGTTTTTGGAATCAGCAAATGATGGAGAATAAGATAAACGTAAATTTGGATCGTTTTATAAATTTTTAATTTTTTTTACAATTTTCCGATTTTTAATGACCAAAGTCATTAATTAATTTTTAAGCCACCAAGCTGAAATGCAATACCGAACCCCGGGCTTTGTTGAAGAGTACTTGACCAAAATTTCAACCAATTTGGTTGAAAAATGAGGGCGTGACAGTGCCGCCTCAACTTTCACGAAAAGCCGGATATGACGTCATCAAAGACATTTATCAAAAAAATGAAAAAAACGTTCGGGGATTTCATACCCAGGAACTCTCATGTCAAATTTCATAAAGATCGGTCCAGTAGTTTAGTCTGAATCGCTCTACACACACACACACACACACGCACGCACACACATACGCACATACACCACGACCCTCGTTTCGATTCCCCCTCGATGTTAAAATATTTAGTCAAAACTTGACTAAATATAAAAACCAATAGAAAAAGGAACTCACGTAAATCGACACATTTAATTCATGTGATTTATATCACAAGAAACAAGTCGCGTAAGGCGAAAATACAATATTTAGTCAAGTAGCTGTCGAACTCACAGAACTGAAACTGAACGCAACGCAACGCAGCAAGACCGTATACTCGTAGCATCGTCACTCCACCGCCCGTGGCAAAGGCAGTGCACGTGGAATTGACAAGAAGAGCGGGGTATTCGTTGCGCTAAGAAGGATAGCACGCTTTTCTGTACCTCTCTTCGTTTTAACTTTCTGAGCGTGTTTTTAATCCAAACATATCATATCTATATATTTTTGGAATCAGGAACCGACAAGGAATAAGATGAAAGTGTTTTTGAATTGATTTCGAAAAAAAAATTTTGATAATAATTTTTATATATTTAATTTTCAGAGCTTGTTTTTAATCCGAATATAACATATTTATATGTTTTTGGAATCAGCTAATGATGGAGAATAAGATAAACGTAAATTTGGATCGTTTTATAAATTTTTATTTTTTTTTACAATTTTCCGATTTTTAATGACCAAAGTCATTAATTAATTTTTAAGCCACCAAGCTGAAATGCAATACCGAACCCCGGGCTTCGTCGAAGATTACTTGACCAAAATTTCAACCAATTTGGTTGAAAAATGAGGGCGTGACAGTGCCGCCTCAACTTTCACGAAAAGCCGGATATGACGTCATCTAAGACATTTATCAAAAAAATGAAAAAAACGTTCCGGGATTTCATACCCAGGAACTCTCATGTCAAATTTCATAAAGATCGGTCCAGTAGTTTAGTCTGAATCGCTCTACACACACACACACACACAGACAGACAGACAGACGCACATACACCACGACCCTCGTTTCGATTCCCCCTCGATGTTAAAATATTTAGTCAAAACTTGACTAAATATAAAAAGACTAGTCTTACACTTGTAATACCTACCAAACAGTATGGAAACCTTCTTTCGTGGGCTGAAGGGGTTGACTTCTCGTTGGCTGTAGCGGTTGCCTTCTCGTTGGCTGTAGCGGTTGCCTTCTTGTTGGGTCTAGCGGTTGCCTTCTTTTCTGAAGACGTGACTGGGGGAGCGCTCTCTTATATATCTGCCACAAAGGCTCATGACAACCCTTTCAAGGGGATATACTTTGACTTTTAAAGGCTGTGAAAGTCTGACGAATACCATTACAATGTGATATTCTTCCATCGTTAAAGACTGTAAAAGTCCGACGACTAACATTAAAAGGTAATATCATTATATCGTTAAAGACTGTGAAAGAGGATGACTACCATTTAAAGGTGATATCCTTCCATAGTTAAAGACTGTGAGCGTGTGACGAATACCATTTGAAGATGATATCATTCCATTGTTAAAGACTGTAAAACTCTGACGACTGCGAAAGATCGTGCAGAATTCACTAACACACTAACACACTAACACACTAACACACTAACTAACTAACTAACTAACTAACTAACTAAGTAACTAACTAAGTAACTAACTAAGTAACTAACTAACTAATCAAATAACTAACTAACAATCTAACTAACTACCTATCTAAGCAAACACATTTTTGAACGAACCCCATGTCAAGTAACGTACAAACACACACACACACACGCACACACACACACACACGCACACACACACACACACACACACACACACACACACACACACTCACGCATACAGACTCGCATACACACACATCCATACACACACACACACACACACACACACAATCACACACACACACACACACATATACACACATACGCACGCACATAGACCACGACCTTCGTTACGATTCCCCGTCAATGTTAAAACATTTTGTCAAAACTTGACTAAATGTAAACACACGTGAGATAGGTAAAAAAAAAAGAACCCAGAGCAGATGTACTTTGTCAACTAACTATCTAAACTAACTAACTAATTAACTAGCAAACGAACAAAGTAGCTTACTAACTATCTAACTAGCTATCTAACAAGCTATCTAATTAGCTATATAACTTGCAATAATTATGGCGAACCCATTTACTAGCTAACTATAACATACCAACTAACCAGCTACATTGCTAGCTATTTCACTAACTACTTACGAAATAACTAACTAACTAACAATCTAACTAACTAAGTACCTAACTATCTAAACAAAAAATTTCTGAACGAGCACTATGTGAAGTAACGAACATAACAGCATTTCTCCTTCTGAGAAATGTTAACTTCTGCCGTTATCCAAGTGAGAGGATTTTGTTTTAATCCTGATGACTGGTGCGTGTGTGGTTGTTAACATGCTTCCAACAGGGAGGAGATCAGATTTAACGACAATTTTACCAAGGGGATTAACGCACCGTCATCCATACGCTTATGGAAAGTAATAACGCATTGTCATATATACGTTTATTGAAGGGATTACTGCACCGTCGTATATAAAATTATTAAAGGGATTAACGCACTCTCATTAAAAAGTGTATGCCCTCCACCACCTGAGTTCGGTTTAGCATTGAGATCAGTAATTTCACTTCATGGATTAATTCGTGCTTTCTTTAATTCGTTTGACTTGATGGCGAACCTGCTTGGATTAGACACGCGCGTTCAATTAAACATGATTTCATTCAGATAACATAGAGTGGTATGTATTACAAAAGACAATCTTAGGACAACATAACAAGTTGAGGACGCACTGTCACACCCTAATTTTTCAACCAAATTGATTGATATTTTGGTCAAGCAATCTTCGACAAAGTCCGGACTATCGGATTGCATTTCATCTTGAAAGCTTAAAAATTAGCTAATTAGTTTACTCATTAAAGCTGTCATTAACATCGAATTTTCAGTTACCGATTAAAATACGATCGCATTGTATTTCTGATCTTTTCCTGAATATAATTATAAGCATGTCATGTTTACTCTAAAAGTGTGCTCAGGATACAAAACAATAGGTACAGTAAGTACTTTGGTCGCAAGCTTCACGGAGGCGAGGTTGACCCGCCTCGGTCTTCAGGTTAGCCAAGACTATCTGAAGGTAGTCTCGGCGATGACTGTTTTAGGGGTTATTAATTTGTATAGTTTGACAACGATTGACTAAATGTTTTTATAGCGCTTCACGCGACTTGTGTTATTCTTGTAATTGATGTTGTTGTTGTTGGTGTTGTTTTATCTGTCTGTCTGTCTGTCTGTCTGTCTGTCTGTCTGTCTGTCTGTCTGTCTGTGTTTCTGCTCATCACTATTTCTGATTATGATTTCAAGTTTGTTGTTGTTGTCGTTGTTGTAGTTGTTATTGTTGTTGTTGTTACGTCCGTGGATACATTTATTGTGGGGGTTTGTCAAACAAACACATACACAAGCAAGATTTATGTCTGGCTGTCTGTCTGTCTGTCTGTTTGTCTGTCTGTATGTCTGTCTATATGGCTGTCTGTCTGTAAATGTCTGGTTCTGTCTGTCCGTCTGTGTGTGTCTGTCTGTTTATCTTTCTGTCTGTCTGTGTGGGTGTCTCTCCATTACTATTTTGGATTATGTGTGAACGTTTGTTGTTATTGTTATTGTTGTTGTTGTTGTTGTCGATCTTAATGTAGCTGTTGCTGTTGCTGTTGTTGTTGCAGTAGCAGGAGTAGTTGTTGTTTTTGTAGTTGTTGTTCTTCTTGCTGATCTTGTTCTTGTTCTTGTTGCTGCTCTTGTAGCTGTTTATTGTTGTTGTCCGTCGATGCATGTATGATGGATTGTTGTAACACACACACACACACACACACACACACACACACACACACACACACACACACACACACACACACACACGCACACACACACACCCAAACATACACACATATATATATCCACAAACACACACACACACACATATATCCGCACTTACACACACACACTAACGCCCCACATTCCAAGGTTTCAAGACCATGTTCTCAAAGCAAGCAGCCTTCAACCTGCAGTTCTGAATCGTTTTCTATCCCCGTTGTTAAAAGGTACAGTCTAATGTTAGTATTACTATAATGAGGCAACTAGGACTGTCTTTGTTACATGCGATCAATGTTGGCCCTGTCTTCCTGAATTCCTAAACATCTGTTTGAGTAGTATTTTGGGAATCGCTGTGCACGCACAATTATACATATACGCTTAAGTATGTCATATATCTTAAAGCAAAACAAAAAACAAAGAGCGTGTTATTTGTGACTGACGTAAAGATACTGTGTTCCCCACAGTGTGTCCTGATTTTGCTTCAGACGCTTTAAAACTCTCTGTAGGCTGTGATCGGCGATGTTTAGAACAATGGCTCTTAAGTTACACGGACTTCGGACCAGGAACATAATTGGCGATACGACACAACATCAACCCATAGGGAGCAAAATCCCTGAAGAATTGAAATCTACAACAGGATATTGAATTATAAACCTTCCTTCTTTTTAAGCGTACATTGATGAGAGTGTTAAATTTCGAGGTACATTCTGCCAATTTTGAACAGAACTCTGAAGAATGTGAGGCGGTAGAAACGAAGCAAACACCTAGCAACCAAGAAGATTAAACATTATTATTATTATTATTATTATTATTATTATTATTATTATTATTATTATGGTGAGCTTATATAGCGCGAACCACAATTAACTGTGCTCTCCGCGCTTTACATATTAATTTCTGCCGTGTGAAATGGAATTTTTTTACAGACAGACAGACAAACAGACCTTTTTTACACACAATATATAACGCATTCACATCGACCAGCAAACCTCAAGCCTGTTAGGCGAGCATTCACCTTTCGCGGCCTTGAGTTTCATTGACATTCACTCAACAAGTACGCTTGGCAAATAGCTACATCCATTTTGAAAAAAACACACACACATAAAATAATTAGCATAGACATTGTTTTAAATCTATTTTCTAAGGTAAACAGGAAAAGGTATTCAAAACTAGCCTGGTTTACCAAATTACTAACACTCAATTAATCAACCAACACACTCACCCACCCACACACAATGTTAGCCTAAACACACAGATCGATCAGCCGACACACAATACAGCTGCCGTAACGCACCGTCACGTAGGCTACTGACTTGGGGAAATATTATTTACAGTCTGTAAATATTGTGTCTAAATACTAACAGGGGAAAACATACACCTGTAATTTCAGTCAGTAAACATAGTTTCTTAATAGTATTAGGGTAAAACATGGACTTTAATGAAGCAACCTTTAATTGCAGTCAGTAACTATAGTTTCTTAATACTAACAAGGTAAAACATGGACTCAATGAAGCAACCTTTAATTGCAGTCAGTAACTATAGTTTCTTAATACTAACAAGGTAAAACATGGACTCAATGAAGCAACCTTTAATTGCAGTCAGTAACTATAGTTTCGTAATACTAACAGGGTAAAACATGGACTCAATGAATCAACCTTTAATTGCAGTCAGTAACTATAGTTTCGTAATACTAACAGGGTAAAACATGGACTTTAACGAAGCAACCTTTAATTGCAGTCAGTAACTATAGTTTCTTATTAATACTAACAGGGAAAACATGGACCTACATGAAGCAACGTTTAATTACAGTCAGTAACCATAGTTTCTTAATAGTATTAGGGTAAAACATGGACTTTAACGAAGCAACCTTTAATTGCAGTCAGTAACTATAGTTTTTTAATACTAATAGGGCAAAACATGGACCTATATGAAGCAACGTTTAATAACAGTCAATATATATAATTTTCTTAATACTAACAGGGGAAAACATGGACTCAATGAAGCAACCTTTAGTTACAGTCAGTAAATATAGCTGGTAACTACGAAACTCCCATGTTCACTGATCACAAGCCGTATAGACCCAAGCTCCTGTAGCTGAGCCCTGGCTGGTCGCGTGTTTCTATTTATAACTTGTCACAACTAAACTGGTGAGGACTGATTAGGCCACACAAAAAAAGGTCTGTTTACGGTAACATAGGCCAAAAAAATAGGGTCGGTAGGTCGGGATTTTTTTATTTTTTTTCCCCCCAAAACCATATTTTTACGTTATTTTGCAAAAAAAAACCAAAAGATTTTTTTTTTTCTCCCCCAAATGCCAAAAAAAAGTCTAGGGTCGCGCGAAAAAAATAGGGTCGGTCGGGTTACCGTAAACAGACCTATTTTTTTGGGGGGGGCCTTATTGTTCCGCGTAGTGGAGCTGTCATATGAGTGACATTTCCTTATTTCTTTCCCATCGGGTTTGGTGTGTATACTTTGCCGTTGACACTATGCCATTAGCGCGTTTTGCTGATCGTCCACCGTAGAAAGTACTGACATTATAGAAACAACAAACATGGCGACTGCAGACACGTCTGCAACAAACATGGCGCCTGAGAGGAAGAGGACGGACAGAGACCGTGTTTACACTACTCAAGGTGAGACGGTGTACTTCAGTTCACCCTGACGGGTCTAGTTTAGTTTAGTTTACTTTATTTGGTGATTGTCTGTGTGTGTTTGCAATCAGATATAACTGGAGACATTCGATGACAGGTTTCAATTTGTCAAGTTAAAAAAGATGCTGGTACTATGAACCAGAAACCAGTTATCTGCTCCTTTAGCTTCATAAACGCCCAAGAAAATTAATGACAGTGTTCTACAAATTGACACGAACTTTATATGATTCACAGAACATAACATACAAATACACATACACTCACAGCAATTCTTCACTCATCCTTCAACATAACGACCCAGGGCACTAGATGAGTAAAATTACCACCATAGCCGTAGACGTCTGTTGAGTTGCTCATACGTGTAGACTCGAAGATATCCTCCGTTCATAGTCTTTTCCGTTTCCTTGCGTCTGCTTCCCTGAGCTGTCGCGAAAATGGCGTCGCATCAAAGATTGTCAGGAATCCTCCGCTCCTTCTGTTTCGGGTCCTGGGTCTGCTTCCTGAACGAAGCTCTCGCGAAGATATTTCTCGTCTTCCGCCAGCATCCGCTCCGGATAGACAGGCTCCTTTAAGGAATAAGGGAGTCAATTAATATTCTAAATATTTATGTGGTACACGTAGTAATTCACTCATCATTTACCCTGGGTCGTAATTATACTTCACATTCAACCGCACACACTCGTCCGAACTAATTATCTACAAGTTATACAACCCTTTAAAGTATCCATAATAACAACCAATACAATGAATACATATTACATAAATGAACACTATTACAGTGCTTATATTCACCATCATAATAAAAGAAATACTGCTATGCTAAACCAGTCTTGAAAAATAGTTTACCTGCGCATTGGAGCGACAGAGCCTACCGAGATGTTCGTTTGGCAAGTGCTGTAACAACTTGTTTAACTGGCGACACAGTCGCAGCTCACCCTATACATTTGAACATTCAGGTTTTCCACCTGTTGCACGTGAGTGCGTGGAGACTCAGCTCTACAGGTAACGGTACAGGCCCCATAATCATGGTCCAACAGGCATGTGAATCAATAATAATGTTTTTTTCACGATACGAGTCTTCTTCTGTCAATTAATGCATACTAATAACAGCATCCTTTCATCATTAATTAAGTACTCATATTACATACATGTTCATACATAAAACCCATAAATGTCATGTATGACAGTGTGATTGACCCGACTATTGCAGATGACGTAATCGCGTATTGGCCGTACACCCTGCTTCAGGTGTGGTGTCAACACAGACAACGCACATAATGGAGAAGAAAATAGAAGTAACAAAACGGCAATCTGGGAATGGACTTCAACAATAAATCTACCCTGAGGTCACGAGGACAGTGTAGCAAGACTTGACGAAACGTGGGAATGTCACACAGCAGAGAGTAGCCCGACATCATGGGGTAACACAGCTGTGCTACTGAAAGGTGAGTGTCGTTCTTGTACAAGTCAAGTCAATATTTATTATTTTTTAAACCTAGGGTTACATGAATTCTAAGGAAAAAATTGCAATAAACACGACACAAAAGATATGTAATAATGAGACACAGCATTTCAAATTAACCGGAAATAAATCAAGCTTAATTCACAACTAACTATACAGGCACACGAGGTTTGCTCCGTTTCATGTTGTCTGATGTAAACGGACCGAGGGCGTGCAGCTACTAACTTTCTCTTTTCCCATTTCTTTCTTATTCTCCTTTTTTACATTTAGTCAAGTTGTGACTAAATGTTTTAACGTAGATTGGCAAATCGAGATGAGGGTCGTGGTGTATGTGTGTCTGTGTGTGTGCGTGTAGAGCGGCGACTCAGAGAAGATTACTGTGCCAATCTGTTTGCTGAAAATGGTCACGGTTGTGGACTAAATGGCACGTCTACTCCTGCATTCGGCTTTAATATTACACGCGCATCTGAAAGATCTGCAGTTAACGTATGCACCCAGTTTCCCATGCTGGGTTGTATATTACCCGCTATTACGAGCTAGTCGTGTGACAGAGAGTTTTCTTGCACACGAGACTGTAGATGTTTCACGACGGCTTCAGCCGGAGTGAAACAGAGCAGTTGAGTGTGCAAGAAAACTCTCTGTCACACGACTAGCTCGTAATGGCGATTATGTCTCACAGCTTCAACAGAGGAGAGAACAAACACATGTTGCGTACTCACGCTTGATAAACCTAAACACAGGAGCAGCCATTGTGGAGAGATCTACTTTTTGACGAAAGTGACCGAACAACTATAAATGACGTCTCGGTATATGTGAATGACGTCACAGTCATCGTCACAGTCCGTATCTTTTGAAGCATTGCAATCTTCATGACGTCTTTCTGTGTCTGCATCCGCGAAATGTTTGTTCTTTCCGGGATCTTTGTCATCTATGTTCATTACTCCCCAGCCAGCACCCCGATATCGGTCCGATATCGGACCGATATCGGATACGATATCGGGTCGATATCGGATTCCGATATCGGACCGATATCGGATTGCAAATCGGGTCGATATCGGACCGATATCGGATTACGACATCGGACCGATATCGGTCCGATATTGACCCGATATCGACCCGATATAGAGAATCGGTATCGGCCTCATATCAGATCCCGATATCGGCGCGATATCAAATCCCAATGTCAGATTGCAAATTGGGTTGATACCGGGTCGATATCGGATTACGACATTGGTCCGATATCGGTCCGATATCGGTCCGATATAGAGAATCGATATCGGCTTAATATCGGATCCCGATATCAGATCCCAATATCAGATTGCAAATCGGGTCGATATCGGACCGATATTGGATTACGACATCGGACCAATATCGGTCCGATATCGGTCCGATATCGACCCGATATAGAGAATCGGTATCGGCCTCATATCAGATCCCGATATCGGCGCGATATCAAATCCCGATGTCAGATTGCAAATTGGGTTTATACCGGGTCGATATCGGATTACGACATTGGTCCGATATCGGTCCGATATTGGTCCAATATCGGTACGATATAGAGAATCGATATCGGCTTAATATGCTTTTGTTTTGTGTTTTTACAAAAGATGCATGGCATAATGGTATTGCCAATTTACTTCAGCTGTATATTATCGTTGTCCGCTTAATGTATACATATTATCTGCCTGATTTCTTACCTGATTTTGTTATACCTATTTTTCTTTTTGTTTGCATGTATGGAAGCGTATATTGCCAATTTAATTTGGTCGTATAGTATTGTTGTATTTGTCCGCTCAATTTATATACATATATTAACTGTCTGATTTGTTACCTTTTTTTTTGTTTGTTAAAGTTATATCTTTGTTTCAAAGCCCTCTGGGCCCAAAACAATAAAATACTTGACTTGACTTGACTTGACTTGACGATATCAGATCCCGATATCAGATTGCAAATCGGGTCGATATCATTTTGATATCGGATCCCGATATCGGACCGATATCGGATCCCGATATCGGACCGATATCGGATTGCAAATCGGGACGATATCGGGTCGATATCGGATTCCGACATTGGACTAATATTGGTCCGATATCGGTACGATATAGAGAATTGATATCGGCCTAACATCGGGAACCAATAATGGACCGATATCGGGAACCGATAAGGGTGGTGCCCTTCTATGGTGCCCTGGTGGTGCCCTTCCGTCAATTCCTTTAAGTTTCAGCTTTGCAACCATACTTCCCCCGGAACCTGAAAACTTTGGTTTCCTGGAAGCTGCCCGCAGAGTCGATGATTAGCAAAACCAGCGAATAGTTGGCATTAATTATCTGATCATCTTTGAACCTCTGACTTTACTTCTTGACTAATGAAAACATGCTTCATGCTTGGCAATTGCTTTCGCACTTGTTCGTCTTTGACCTGCACTAAAACTTGCTGTAATCCGTAAATATTAGATTTCTGGCCCAAGAACAGAAGAAAATTTAAAAGGAGACAGAAATGATAAGATGAAGTAGTTGATAAACATTGTCACACAAGTACAAATGAAAGTGAGTCAAAGGCAGAATGAGAATAATTTAATAACCAACTGTATCATTGAAAACACATAAGTTACCAATGCAACATAAACAAATTACAACTATCAATTAAAATTCAACAGTTAATACAATTAATAACTGACCTTGTGATAAGATAACTCATCCACTGAAATGTCATCCACTCTGCTGCCAAAGGACGGGCTTGAACCCATGACTCACAGCACTGCAGAGCAGACCACTAACCAATGGGTCCCCACCGAATAATTATGGAGTGTCACGATTCATGTGACCCATCAAAGTCAAAGTATTTAATTCCATAAGGAATAAGGAATAAGGAAATAACAATAACTTCACAAAACGCATGAATCAAATTAACACAAAGGAGACGGGAAAATCGTCGCAAACGGATAACCAGTTATGAAATCAATTATAACTAAATAAGTCTTTCGATTTGCAACAAACAACGGACTGGTCACGCAACGGTTCTGTCCAGTCATGATAATCAAAACAAATGATTGTTACGCTCCAATTCTTCACAAGGGTGGGGAACGGGAAATGTTCAGACCATCTCTTTTATCCTCACGGTGCTTTCCTCGCTCATCCTCTGTAACATATCAGCTAGGTTAGACCATTGATGTTCTTTGTCTCCGTCATATCTGGCATCGTCTGTCACCTTCCGCCTATCAGCGTCACTCGCAACAACATCACTCCGCACCATACAGCCTGAATCTGACACTGTCAGCTGCGATTGAAAGTTGGAGACACACAACGTAGCACCACCGACGCACTTTTTCATGGCCGCCTTTGTCGAACATCAAAAACGCAGTATCGCCATTGTTCAGTCGCCACAACAGTCGGTATTGAACGATGTCAGCCCATTCTCCGACATAATTGCACATAGCATTTGTTCCAAAACAGTAGGCCTAGGGAATCCTTGCAGAGGCATTATATCATATATATGTAGAGGCATTATATCATATGTAGAGGCAAAATAACACAAAATGAAGAGAGAGTGAATCCGAGAGGCGTGTTCCTTGCTGGCTGTCAGCACGTTAGCACTAATTTTATTTACCATCTTCATCTTAGTCCTCGTCCTCGTTTTCTGTGTTGATCTTCGACATCCTCCCACCATGTAGACGATCCGACAATCCTGTCAACCACTTCGCAAGCACCTGTTCGAATTGCTTGTTGTCGGTTTGAATATGGCGCTTCCTCACGGCCAGCTGCAGTAAAAAGATTAACCGTTATGAGTATGACGCAACAAGATGATGATCATATAAAATGTTGACATTGTATGAACATGTTTGTGCTTTCATAAGGAGACATGCTGTCAGCAAAACCTCCCTCACGTTTCATTTGTTCTTCACCATTTCTTCCATCACTGGCAGATTTATTTGTCTACATTCAATGTGTGTGTGTGTGTGTGTGTGTGTGTGTGTGTGTGTGTGTGTGTGTGTGTGTGTGTAGACAGGTATTTTTTATAAATCTGAAAGAATAAAAACTGTTTATTATGCACAACAGAACCATAAAAGGATTCTTAGTTAAAATCACCATTTTATTTTTACAACAACAATAAAGAAAATCAGCAACCACCTAAACACACACAGTGACACAAACACACACAGTGACACACACACACACCTAAGAAACAAACACACTTTTTAGTCTCATATATTCCAAGAGAAAAAAATACATCAAGTCTCAATAATTAGCAAAACTATCTTCCAACGAATCCAAGTTCCATAGGCATAGGCGATACTCACTCAACGTTTTACGTGATGCATGATGATCGACTGTTTGGAACACTCTTGAAACCAGTCCAGTTCTGTCTTCCTCCTTCTGTCTTAGTATTGGACTGTCCGGTCAGGATCGTTTCTGATGTTGTATAACATAGTGCTCTAGCAACTGCCAGTTTTCAATCTTCCCAACGCATTTCGCCATTTGTTTACTCAGTAACTGCCGGACAAGTAATTCTGAGTGACCTCCCGTCGGGCCGCCAAGGGACAGTACTCTCGGACTTTTCTCTGTCGAATCGAACTCAAGAAAGTTTCTACTGTATTTTTACCGTTCACTCCTGCAACTTCAAAGCCAGTGTGTCTGCTGATATAAGATAACATGCTGCACTTCAGCATATATCAGGACTACACAATACAGATCTTATGACGCTGAGCGAATGGCAAATGGAACTTTCAGGTAATGTTACTTCACTGTGTGACTTGTGTTGTAAATTCATAATCATATTCATACATAAGTTCAGAATCCGTTGGCATTGTGATTGTTGACTTATTTTTGATAAGAGTCACCAATATCAAAGCAATATCATGCATAACGATTGGAAAGGTGAATTTATCTCTCTTTCCTGCCTTCTGTCTTTCTAGTTTCTTGCTCTGTCTGTCTTTCTCAGTTTCAGTCTCTCTGTCTGTTTCTCTCTCCCTGTCTGTCTATCTGTCTGTCTCTCTCTCTCTCTCTCTCTCTCTCTCTCTCTCTCTCTCTCTCTCTCTCTCTCTCTCTCTCTCTCTCTCTCTCACTGATATTTTATTTCTCTCCGTCAATCTGATAATTGCCACACATTTTCACACATTTGTTCAATCTCACAGCTTCTGGTCTAATCCATTACTGTACAGTAACATTTCAGGGGTGGGCACAATATCTTTGCTTGTAGCAAAAGTAATATTGTTTGTAGCAGAACTTGGCGCGAAGCGCCAAGTCGACGGCGCGAAGCGCCTAGTTTGCTAGGGGGGTCCGGGGGCATGCCCCCCCGGAAAATTTTTGAAAAAAAGGAAGCAAATGGTACAATCTGGTGCATTCTGAGGGTGATAATTGCCAGTTTCTGGCAGCAGATTTTGTCACTGATTTTTGTGGAAAATCGCCTGTTTGCCCCTTAACATACACTTAACATACCAGTCAATACACTTGGGCATACACCTGTTGGTACCCACTGTTGTAGATCGAAAGGCCTCAGCCGATTTACTGTTCAAACACCTGAACGCTAACCAAAACACTAAAACAGCAAAAACATCTCATCTGGGATAACCTTAATTTTAAGATCCATGTATTAAGGCTATATTTTCTAAGGACCATGGGCATTTATCTTTTAGTTTTACAATGTCAGATTGAAGTACAACGGCTAACAACACATTATGAAAGCCGTACCTTTTGAAAAATGAACGAATGTCCAGCGTTTTCCTTGCGCTTCGGGCGCTTTCTTCGTTTTCCCTCGCTTCCATCTTTGAAAAAGACGCGATACGACTTTTCCAGACTTCAGAACAGAAGAGTGCCAAAGAGTGCTCGATATGGTCAGGCTACACACCACCGATTGATCAGCCTTGGAATCAGCTAAAATAGATCTGGGGAAAAAAACACATAGCAAATTTAAAAAGAGCACTCTGTCGCAACTTGTCGCAATTTCGCCTATCGCAAAATCGGCTTCCCTTGTCGCAAAAAAATGCGACAATGCGACAGGTGCCCACCCCTGCATTTATAAGAGATCTCAAGAGAGTTATTTTCGAAAATCGTCTTTTCAAAGACACTTAAAACAAGTTTTGATTGACCACTGTTCTCTACTGTAATGCAACTCACACATCAATGCTTTCATTGCAGGGTGGGAGGAATTACCATGAGGATACCAGAAAGCATTCACAGGGATGTAAACTACAAGTTACAACCCTGACAAGTGACATTCTGGCTTTTGAGGCCAAGTAAGTGTGTGTGTGTGTGTGTGTGTGTGTGTGTGTGTGTGTGTGTGTGTGTGTGTGTGTGTGTGTGTGTGTGTGTGTGTGTGTTTGCAGGTAAAATCCACGTTAACGCTTGATGAATGTTCCAGCAGTCATATTATATTTATAACTGAAAATCATTTATGAGAGAAGGCAGTGTTGTTGTCAGGCTTCGGTCTGGGGTCATTAATACATGCTTATGACGCATTGTTCTAAATCTTGGCTGGTCGACCATCACATCAATTTCGACATAAAGAACTATAACAGGTCTTCTGACAGAACAATTTGTTGTAGCCGGGACATCTGGACCTATACATATTTTTAGTCCAGGTCCAACTGACATATTATTGCCTTACTCTTACTCAGTCTTAGTCTTGGAAAAAACTTTGGGAAGGTGTTCTGTGTGTGTTGGGGGGAGGGGGGGGGGGTTGTTATCCATGCCAGGATGCATTGACTAATAGCATTTCATTCAAGCACAGAATGATGCAATCAAAATGAGCAAATACACACAAGTAATTTCAGCAAATTTTGGCATAATGCAAATATATTTAAATAATATTACCTAAATTTCTACTTTGAGCAAAGATAGTGTTAACACTGAAGTTCTCAAATCACACTTAATTCTATATTGTTTTAAGATTGTTGCATTCTTTGTCTTTGCAGGTGTCATAGCATTTGGAGCAGATCTTCAAAGTCTCCTATTGCAGACATGCCATCGTCTGCACTGGTTGTATCAACAACTTTTTCCAAGGCTGGTGCTGCAGATTTAAAAAGTATATATCGTCTGCTGCAAACTCAACATTAACAACTTCTCTGTCTGCTCCTGCTTCGAATTCAACAATTCTTGTTGTCTGGTGCTGCTGCAAAGTGAATGACTTCTTCGTTTGCTGCTGCAGGTTTAACAAGTATATCGTCTGCTGCAAATTTAACAACTTCTTTGTCTGCAGATGACGCTACAAATTCAACAACTTCTGTGTCTGCTCCTGCTTCAAATTCAACAATTCTTTTTATCTGCTGCTGCAAAGTGAATGACTTCTTCCTCTGCTGGTGGTGTTGCAAATAACCTCATCTTTCCTTGTGTCTCTGGCATCATTCGGATACATGTACAAGATACCTAGCTGTGCGAAGACTATTTTTTTTAAACCCAAAAGATGGAATAGAATTGGTAAATTTCTAGGTACAGAACCTAAAAGTGGGATACATGTATCCAAACTCACTTCCAGAAACTTTAGAACTGATTCAACTTCCGACATTTTTATCATGGTTTTATCGTGTGTGTTTTTTTAAATGTACAGTATATGTCATGGAAATGATGAATAAATGTTTAGAACATATTCTCACAACATATTTCTAATGGTTTTATTTATTTGTCTTTTGTTTTGTTTCATGTTAGCATGCACACTTCCTTCTTCTTCTTCTTCTGGATTCGTGGGATGAAACTCCCACGTACACTCGTGTTTTTGCACGAGTGGAATTTTACGTGTATGACCGTTTTTATCCCGCCATTAAGGCAGCCATACGCCGCTTTCGGAGGAAGCATGCTGGGTATTTTTGTGTTTCTATAACCCACCGAACTCTGACATGGATTACAGGATCTTTTCCGTGCGCACTTGGTCTTGCGAGATATCCGGTCAAATATGATATAGGACTTCTTGAATTTAAGTACATATATACATTACAACATCAGCAGACACAAACGACTAAGCTAAATTATCTTCAAATAAGAATAAAATTAAAAAACCAACCCAAAATAAAAATAAAATATTACTAATAAAATGTCTAATTATATTTTTTGTGTGGTTCTTTTTATGTTTGCACTCAACATAAAAAACACACGTTTGAATAACTTGAATCTAACCATTATACAGTATTGTGCTTTTTATTTGGTAAAATTGACATTAGCCGTAAACGAAAATTAACTTTAATTTAACTTTATATTATGGTTTTGTTTTAATGAACGTTAATTTAATGTTAATTTAACGTTAAATTAACGTAAAAAGTGAACGTTTATCTTATGAGCAAACTTGGAATCCAATATCGGACCGATATCGGGCAGATATGGGATATCTTGGTCTGAGGGAAAAAAAAATTCGAATAAAAAGTTTAATTATAGTTTTATTTTGGTTCTTTGTATCGGACCTATATCCAATATTGGCCCAATGTCGTAATCCTATATCGACCCGATTTGAAATCCGATATCGGTCCCATATTGGGATCCGATATCGACCCGATATCGTATCCCGATATCGGTCCGATATCGGTCCGATATCGGGGTGCTGGCTGGATATCTCGGACCAAGATATCCGATATCTGCCTGATATCGGTCGGATATTGGATTCCAAGTTTGCTCATCGGATTAACGTTAAATTAACGTCAACTTTATTGGCCCAATGTCGGAATCCAATATCGGTCCGATATCGACCCGATATCGTATCCGATATTGGTCTGATATCGTGCCAATATTGGTGTGATGGATGGGATTGTATTGGCGATGATGTGAAAACTTGGAATCCAATATCGGACCAATATCAGAATATCTTGGTCCGAGGAAAAAATAAAAAATCGCAATAAAAAGTTTAATTATAGTTTTATTTTGGTTCTTTTCATTTTCACACTCAACGTAAAAAAACACATGTTTAAATAATGTGAATCTAACCATTATATTATGCTTTTTATTTGGTAAAACTGACATTAGCCGTAAACATAAAATTAACTTTAATTTAACGTTATATCCGATATCGGTCCGATATCGGTCCGATATCGGATTCCAAGTTTGCTCATCAGATTATCATTAAATTAATGTTAACTTAATTAACGTAAAAAGTTAACATTAATTTAACGTTAGTCTGATGAGCAAACTTGGAATCCAATATCGGACCGATATCGGACCGATATCGGATATCTTGGTCCGAGATATCCGGTCAAATCCGATATCGGACCGATATCGACCCGATATCGTGTGCTGACTGGGTCTGTCCTTCTAGATTCAGACTAACAGGCCTCCTGAGCGAGCCACTTTCCAAGGGCAGCTAAATTCGCGTATGGAAACAGTACTGTCGTCTGGGATGCCGTTTTCAGTATTCTCAGCGTTGAAGAATTTGTAAAGAGAAGAAACGATAACAGCAGGAGAAATAAAAGTCGTGTGTGCATTTTGGGGTTTTTGGAGGGACGATTTCGAGTTTGAATCCGTTCTTGCACATGCTCCAAAGCGTGTAACATACAATCTTGCACACGTTTGCTTTAGTAGTGGCAAAGAAGGAATGCGTGTGACATAATTATATATATAGATAGATCTCGTACACATTGTGTTCCTTAAGAAATACACATGAAAGGAAGGTGTTTTCTGAAGGAAGGGGGCAGGAACTCAAACAGCAAGTCAGAGCATACAAGTTAAACCTTCCTCATCAAAATACAAACAGTCAGCAACTTAACAAAGGAATTGATTGACAATCAACCAGAAGTCGTGTGACCACCTTTTGTTTAGATTCACTGAACACAAAAAGTGAAACATAATTTTTCAGTGGTAGAGGAGACCGGGGCTAGTCCGCCTACTTTTATGCTTTTGGTAGCATAACTGGCGAGTTTGATGAACTAGAAAACTGATTTTTTTATTTTACATCAAGACAAATGTGTAGCTGATATCAATGTGCAGACAGTTTTTATGTGCGCATGAACATTTGTTGTACATACTGCTTTAAGTAGACCTACCCTAACGTAGGCGAACTTGCCCCAAGTCGGGGTAAGTCCGCCTACAGGGTGGGGCAAGTCCGCCGCTCTCATCCCATAGTAGGTACAAGACTAGTAGTGGGCAAGCTTTATACACACACGCACGCACGCACACACAGTCAGTCAAACAAGCACCCGATCAGTGGGAAAGCTTTTTTTATCCCCCCCCCCCCCCTCTGCTTCTTTCTCTCTGTAAACTTGTAGGGCTAGTTATTTTTCGGTAACTTACCCAACAACCAAGATCACTTACCCAACAACGGGCCTGAATCCTCGATAGCTCATGAGTAGAGACTGTACACATTGTGGATCTACTTTTTGCGACTCAAAAGTTCAGAACACTCTAATGTACAAAATATACATTTCTGGAGCAAACAATACAACCGTACCGCATTTAAACCAGCAACTACAGGCTTAAACACATGAATCTCAATATAAAATCCATGAGTTTGGTTGTTTTCTGAACTCAGATCTGCCGTGCACAATCGTTTATCGCTAGCAAGATTCCAAGGAAATAACTCTCATACTTTGTCTAGCGACACGAGTAGTTCCCCTTCCAGATTTCGGCTGCATCTACAAGACTGCAATCCGACGGTCAGTTTTCAACAATATTTCATTTTATAAACAGATCACACGCAATCAATTACAAACATTTAATCAACTTGAAGAACATGCAGCGGTTTCATACACTATTTTGCCCCAGAAAACTAAACTTCATACAGTTTTTAGCGTTGGAACATGGGTGTAAAACTTCGTCTGCTAGTCACATTCGAGGAAAGAACATTTCCTGAGCGATACCAAAACATGAACAGAGCACACACTATCTGCCTTTACCGCCACAGCAGAATGACAACATAACTGTGTACTTGATTTTAGTTCAAAACATGGAAACTGACAAGAAGTGTGAACAAATTTGAATGATTTGCACGGAACTATACAACCGCGCATTAATCGATCGCCTGCGCAGGTAGACTGGTTGGGTGAATATGATTTGATCAAACTTTCGCACAAAAACTCCTATTTTCTTTGAATAATTGAAGAAAGGAGGGATAAAGAGGTTACATACCTCGTCTCAGTGATTATCAAAAATAATGGTCTCAGTTCGCGGTCATGAAAAAGCTCGCTGAAGCTCGCATTTTTCATGATCCGCTAACTTCGACCATTATTTTTGATAATCACTGAGACTCGGCATGTAACCTCTACTTAATTCCCTTCAATATTTAGGTTCAAAAATGCCAATGACAAAATACAAAAGAATGTCGAAAGAATGTAACACAAATCGGCGTCAGTGTTTTTTAGACATGAATCTGCAATCTTTACCATCGAGAATAGATGGAGTCACCATCAGAGTCACAGTTATGGCAGATGTAAACTGGACTGTTTCCCACACCTGCACATTCTTCATGGCGAACTTGCCCCATGACAAATAGGCGGACTTGCCCCCGCACGGGCAGGCAACTCTAGTGCCAGATAGCGAGCACAACATGGGAAGGAAGAAGCAAAACTTTCGTCAGAACTCGACCTTAATTAACGCTGTTTCACTTGACACCAAGACTAAGTATTTGTTTCGTCCTGATATGGCTCTGCGTAGTCGGCTGGACGTTAAGCAACAAATAAACAAACAAATAAACAAACAAACTAAGTATTTGTTCTCAGAGGTAATGCATCAAAACCTAAGTCAACTGCTATGCATTCATGTTACAAAAATGAAGAAAAACACTTTTTGTGATCTGTACTCACGATATATGGGCGCGCAACCTCTGAACTTCTGCAGGATATGGCGGGAAGTAGGGACACCACTCTCACATGGTGTGAAAGACTAAAATGTGGCAAACGTAAGAATAAACAGACGAAGACGGATGTGCCCCGGGGGCGGACTAGCCCCGGTCTCCTCTATAACTGAGATGTTAAACAGTTATTTTTGGTCAGAAACAAGTATGTACTGTTTTGGAAGATATGTCTTTCTTCTGCACAAAATGGGATTATTGGATTTGACGTCAGACGTCCTTGAACACACCTTTCCTGAAAGTGGCGTTTTTTGGTGACATGTTTCAGTTTGAATAGTCAAAACGGCGACTTAACTGAACGATATTTCACATGTTGTACACCACTAGCGGTCGCTCTCTTTCATACGTTTGATCAGCTTGACTGCGCGGTAGATTGAAACATAATGGGTATTCTCTGTTGGTTAAGACTCAAAAGAAACTCACTGAATCCACAAAAGAATGGCACATCTTCAAATACATTATATGTTTCTGACCAAAACACTGCTATTTAACATCTGGGCTATACCACTAAACAAAATATCCTTAACTTGTTGTGCTCAGTGTAAAACTCAGCGGGGTATAGTGACGGGTCTTTGCAAATCTTGTCAACTCTATTTTAGAATTAAACGAATGAAAGCTTAATTGTATAGCTTGTTTATTAGGTCTGCTTAAGAAATGAAACAGCTACACGCCCGTGTACTGCGTACTGTGCCCGCGCGTTGCATTGTATGTCTATTTCTATCTGGATGAGTAGACTGGCGGGAAGTAACATGCGACAGGACTTAAAGCTGAAGAGTAACGATAGAACCAATGAATTGGCTTTTAAACAAAACGGGACACAAGGCAGCTCTGATCCATCTTTGGCTACTCTGGATGCTGCCCTATTTTTTGTTTGTTTCAATCAATCAATGAGGCTTATATCGCGCATATTCCGTGGGTACAGTTCTAGGCGCTCAGCAGTGATGCCGTGTGAGATGAAATTTTATACGGCCAGTAATTGCAGCCATTTCGGCGCATATTTACCTTTCACGGCCTATTATTCCAAGTCACACGGGTATAGGTAGACAATTATTAACTGTGCCTAAGCAATTATGCCAGGAAAGACCCTTTTGTCAATCGTGGGATCTTTAACGTGCACACCCAATGTAGTGTACACGGGGGGGGGGGGGGGGGGGGGGGGGGGTTCGGACACAAACTTGACTCTGAAATAAATTTCCGCCGAACCTGGGATCGAACTCACGCTGACAGCGGCCAACTGAATACAAAGCCAGCGCGCTACCAACTGAGCTATATCCCCGCCCAGCTGACCACGAAGGGCCATATCAGGGCGGTGCTGCTTTGACATATCATATAACGTGCGCCACACACAAGACAGAAGTCGCAGCACAGGCTTCATGTCTCACCCAGTCACGTTATTCTGACACCGGACTAACCAGTCCTAGCACTGACCCCATAATGCCAGACGCCAGGCGGAGCAGCCACTAGATTGCCAATTTTAAAGTCTTAGTTTTACCCGGCCGGGGTTCGAACCCACGACCTCCCGATCACGGGGCGGACGCCTTACCACTAGGCCAACCGTGCCGGCTGCCCTATGATTGACATGTTTGTGTCTCCCAACCGTCTTACCCAAGTCTTCCATGCTTGCCTCTATAAAAAGCACAAGCTGTTCAGCGAGGTTTGTAGCCTGGAGGACATGGAACTTATGTGCACTTCAGCGAGGTTTGTAGCCTGGAGGACATGGAACTTCTGTGCACTTCGGCGAGGTTTGTAGCCTGGAGGACATGGAACTTCTGTGCACTTCGGCGAGGTTTGTAGCCTGGAGGACATGGAACTTCTGTGCACTTCAGCGAGGTTTGTAGCCTGGAGGACATGAAACCTCTGTGCATTTAACTTGTTGAAATGCTTCAGTCTAACTTAAGTCACCCTGCGGTACAGTGCACGTAATAACCTTTCACAATGGCTTGCTTTCAAGAAAAATGACACCTTCAAAGTTTGCAGTCAGGACAAACGAACGACAATTGAAGCTTAACGTCCTCACGGAAATTAGTACCTATTAGGGACGCTCCCGATAGCCAGTATGGTTGTAAGGACGATAACAAGACAGTAACCAAAGAACTAATTAGGGACGCTCCCGATAGCCAGTATGGTTGTAAGGACGATAACAAGACAGTAACCAAAGAACTAATTAGGCGCAGTGAGACTTGTGCTTTTTATGGGGCGCTCACTGAAAGACCTAGGTAGGACTGTTGGGAGACACACGTGTACATCAAGGGACATTATCCAGGGTAGACGAAGATGGACCGGAGGCGACATTTTTTTTCACACGTCAGTTGCGGGCTTTCAATCCCGAAGGCTATTTCCGAGTAGCTACGAACGTAAACGGAAGTTCCGATGTGTTCGGATGCTTATCGATTTGAGTTGTCGTTCGTGTCTCGCTGACCCAGTACACGGTAGCGCTGGAATGAATGCAATCCGAGCTACGAACTTTGCCGATTGCAATCTAGAAATGATCGTCACTGCTGCAGGGTCAATGTGTGAATTAATAGGATAGAGCGAAAAGAATGCACTCAGTACTCGCTCAATCCATGCTGAGGCTCATAAACTCCCAGCCTGCAGAACATCATACAGACAGCAGTCTTTCTTTCCTCGCACCATTGGCGAATGGAACGCCCTCCCACCACAGGCAGTATCCTCAGCCTCGGACATTTTCCTCTCACTCACTGATTGTCAATCATCGGTTTGGATCAACCAGCAGGTAAGTTATTGTTTTTAAAATCCAAGACATGACCATTGCAAACGTGGCCTTTGTAGAACTGAGCAAGATCATCCATCTGTTGTGTATGTCATGTGTGTGTTACTGAGTAACTGGGTGTGACTGTGAGTCACAGAGTGTGTGCTTGTTGTGTTCTTATTTTTTTTACTCAAGTTTAGAAAATGCTTGATCTTTAATCTATATGCACAGAATCAAATGCTGCTGTATCAGTGTATGAACTATGGTTGTACAAGAATAAACAAAACAATTACTGAATTAGTGAGTGATTTGGCTCTGATAGTGAAGTTGAAATAGTACTTAATATCTCATTGTCAAGACATGTTAATAGTTATGTTAATATTGTTATTGTTTTTTTCAGGCCTCCCGAGAAACCAGAGGTGATGTGCATCATTCATACAGCTCCTGTCTTTCAGTTCCAACAGTTTACCTTTAAACATGGATACATGTACTGGAGAGGTATCAGGATGACTTGGCGTGGTGCTTTACATTATTACAGACTACCCCTGAAGAGTAAGTTACACATTTATAAGGTATTGGTGATGGTAGTCTGTAGCTATAAACATGCATGTACTGATGTAGATCATTCAGCAGTCTTTTGTTCTTTGTAAATTGTATTACATTTACAAGTACTTTGTAGATGAAATTATTCATACATTTGAAGATGCAGAGTAATACTGTGCATGGTAATTCACTAATTGATATGATGTACTTTGTATACATAATGGTACAAATATCTTTATTTTCTCTCTCCTTCCCATCTTAAAGTTTGTTGCAACCCTATACTCATAAAGTGCATTATGCTGTTTGTATGAAAATTGATTTGAACTATTCTATTGTGATGCAAGAAAGTAAAACATGAAATAGCTAGAATGAAAGATTTACTCATTACTGGAATTATTTTAAATCAGTCAGTCCTTTCCGCCCACCATAAAGACCATCCCCTCCTCATCGTGGTATGGTGGTGAAACAGAACCAAGCTATGCCGTCGGAAGAAAATCACTGAAATTTCACTGTCCCTAAAACGTGGGGGTGTTTTTCATTGTGAGAAGTATACCGGTAGGGTTCTCCCATGGCGGACGGGTTGGTTGCTGGCTAACGGGGCTCTGGTAAAGACGGAGATGTGCTGGATAGTACCGGTGTGACGGCACAGAGGCCCAAGGACACAAGCGGTCATCTCAGCAACCTCCAAACGGGCAGACTGGACTCGACAACCATGGTAGGTAACCAGTCTAGGAGAAGGAAAACTCCGAAATAAAACCACGGGCAGACCAAGCTCAACAGCCCAGGAAGGCAATTGGTCTAAGGGAGGGACCCCTGATCAACGTCCATGGCCGAAGCCGGAGATGCGGGACCCCCTGGGTGCCAAAAAGCGCTGCATCACGCAAATCACAAAATGATGGAGACAAACCAATTCCCATCTAGTGAACGACGAAGAAGAAGAAGAAGTCCTTTCCTTGGCTCACAATCACAGATCTGGCCAGTTTTTTTTATATTTTTTACATGGAATAAGAGTTATATAATATAGTAAAACGTATCAACATCCTGACTGCCCCTGCGCAGTGTTAGAATTTTCTGAATGACTTCACATCACATTTCTCAACAAAACTGTAAGGTGTCAACGCTAAATAGGGAATGTGTGTGGGATGAGGGCTCATGCTGTCAATTTAAAAAATAGTAAATTTCCATCACATTCCAGAAAAACCGCTCACATCAGCAGCATAACAAGATACATGTATCATGTTGTTAGAAAGGTTCTTGTGAGGAAGTCTTTTTAATTTTAATGATGAAAGATTCTTTTTAATTTTAATGATGAAAGTATATAAATAAATGGTTTTCACAGGAAGGAATGATGGCACCTGTAATATTACAGAACAATGTTTACAGTTTAGTTAATAGTTGTCACTGTCAGTATCACCCACACCATTCTCCATCCCACTGATTGTGTGAAGAACAAGTACATGTATTACTTCCTACCTACCTTCCGGCACCCCCACCACACACCCTCTTCTCAATACCAAAAACATATCCCCATCAGCGCACAGCAAAGTCTGAATGTGCTCAGTAATACATTTTCTTTATTTTCCAGGAAGTGAGGTGCCGAGATATGACGTGCAGGCAGCTTGCAGAGTGGTGCCTGGCTTTGCTGAGGATGATGATCAGATTCAATCCATTCTGTGCTGACAGAGCTACCAGAACTGACCCACACTGCTGGCATGACCTTTACAGCTGCATTCAACACTTTACTTTTACGCTGGTAACTTTACGGTTGCTCTCTCTCGATTGAGCATTTTTATTTTAACTAAGGGGAAAAAGTAAATGCCTCTGCAGAGATTCGAACCTAGGACCTTGATATTTTCAGGCCCATGTCCTAACCACTAGTTTTTTTATTGTAAGATGGATATATGTCTAGTGGATGCAGCTACATGTACAAATGTGCCAAATTAGAACTTGCATTCTCAGCCTATAGTTTTCTTGGGCCATTCATGTGAGTACTAAATATTGTGAATGCATTGGTATTCCTAGACTATCACACATGTGAAACTGCCTTTTCTTACTTTTGTGAAATGTGTGAACTCACTTTATTTACCTCTTTGTGTTAATAAATGCAGTTTATCAGTTACCTCTGTTGGTTTCTTCTGCAAGTATGTCAAATGGCCCACACACACCCTCATGCGCACACACACACAGACACGCACAAAATCAGATCTCAAGTGTAAGTATTCTTTTTGCAGTTTTATTTTAATGCCCATAATCAGCCAAACAAATAATTATATCATCACACTTGCACCTAAGCTTAAAGTAGCAGTCCTGCATACATGTGCAATGTGTAAATGTTTCAGGTCACCATCTGTCCTGGTTTGAACATGCAATAAGAACACCTCTACACAAATACACGTACAGTCAACTGGCTAGCTGCTTCCCTGCAAGGCATATTTGTCTATGAATTAATCGATTTTCCGCAGACAGCAGCCAGGTAGTGGATCTTTAGTATATGTCCAAGCAGACGGTTGATCTTATTACAACACATCAAGGAAATATTTAAAAAAAACTGATTCCAAAATCTAACCTTCCAAAGTTCATAATCAATAAAGAAGAATGGTATGTTACTGGAACCCTTTATTTATGACTTAAGGCAATGTGCGGCAGTAAAATTACCAAACTTAAAGGTACTGAACTTGTCAAATCCAGGTGCACGGATCCCCTGGGGCTTTTAGTCATACCTCAGGCAGCTATCCGTTAGAAGAACTACCAAGTTTCATTGACTTGCACCCAAAGAGTCAAGAACTGCGATTTTTTTACGAATTAATTTTGGACTCTGTCTCGGCTGATCTTGACCTATTTTTGGATCCAAATGGAAAGCTGAGGATCTGCTTAGACCCAAGGGACCTTAACGCCGCCATTAAGCGACCACACTACCCCATGCCGACTTTGGAAGACGCACTCTCGAAGATGACAGGCGCCAAATATTTCTCAAAGTTAGACGCGAAATGTGGATACTGGCAGATGAAGCTCACCGAGGAATCATCATACCTCACCACATTCAACACTCCCTTTGGTCGCTACAGATTCAACAGGCTTCCATTCGGAGTCATCAGCGCTCAAGACGATTTCCAGAGGAAGATGGACGAGATCTTCGAAGGAATACCTGGAGTCACACCCTTAGTTGACGACGTCATCGTCTCCGGCAAGACACGAGAAGAACACGACGCCAATCTCTGAGACACACTCAACAGAGCAGCCTCCAAGAACCTGAAACTGAACCCAGAAAAGCTGACAGTCGGAGCCCAAGAAGTTGAATACTTTGGCCACCTCATCACCGCTGAGGGTCTGAAACCTGATCCCGCCAAAGTAAAGGCAATCCAAGACATGCCCCCACCCAACGACAAGAAAGAGCTTCACACTATGCTGGGGATGATCACATACCTAGCAAAGTTTGCCCCACAGCTGTCAGAGACAACCAAGCCGATGAGAGATCTGCTCAAAGAAGACGTCAAGTTCATCTGGGATGAACAGCAACAAGCTGCCCTGCAGAAGGTCAAGAACGCAATCACGAGCAAACCGATCTTATCCTTTTTCGACCCGAAGAAGGAAGTCAGACTCGAGGTCGATGCCAGCAAATCTGGACTTGGAGCTGCAATCTTCCAAGACGGCAACCCTGTGGCCTTCGCCTCGAAATCCTTGACCTCGGCGAAAAAAACTACGCCCAAATAGAGAAAGAACTGTACGCGATACTTTTTGGCTGCCGCCGATTCCACCAGTACCTCTACGGCCGTGAAGTGCTTGTCCACTCTGACCACAAGCCACTGGAGAGCATCACAAAAAAGCCCCTGGCAGCCGCACCACCCAGACTTCAGCGCATGCTTCTACAGCTCCAGAAGTACAGCCTGAAGATCGTACACGTCCCCGGAAAGAGTATCCCTGTCGCCGACACTCTTTCCCGGAAGTTCATTCCTGCCGAGCCTGGGGATGACACTGAAGCTGACCTCAACATCCAGGTACACAGCGTCATCAATAACCTGCCAGTCAGCGACAAAAAGATGGAAGAGCTGCGTATCGCAACGCGAGACGACCAAGAACTCCATCAGCTGAAGGCAGCCATACAAAATGGCTGGCCTGATGAACGGCAAGAATGTCCACCCAAGATACAAGAGTTCTACAATCACCGAGACGAACTATCCATCATCGATGGCATCATCTTCAAAGGAGAGAAAATCCTCGTCCCACTCGCTCTTCGTCCCGAAATGCTGGCCAAAATCCACTCCAGTCATCTCGGCATTGAAAAGACCAAGCAGAGGGCCCGAGAAATTCTGTTTTGGCCAGGAATGTCCACAGAAATCCACAAAACTGTCGCCTCCTGTCCTATTTGCATCCAGAAACAGAACTCTAATCCCAAAGAACCTCTCCTACCCCACACTGTCCCAACCCGTCCCTGGCAGAAGATCGGCACTGATCTCTTCACCTGGGAGAAGAAAGACTTCATGGTGACAGTTGATTACTACAGCCGATATTTTGAAGTCGACGAGCTGACCACGACCACATCTGCCACCATCATCCGGAAGCTGTCCTCACACTTCGCAAGACATGGCATCCCCGAGACGCTTATGAGCGACAACGGACCCCAGTTTGGCTCAGAAGAGTTCCAGCAATTTGCAGTCAGCTGGGATTTCCAGCACACAACATCCAGTCCTGGTTACCCACAGTCCAACGGCCTAGCAGAAAAGACAGCCCATACTGTCAAGGACATCATGACCAACGCCAAGGCCAGTGGCACCAGCGCTCTACAGGCGATCCTGGAATATCGCAACACTCCAGTCGACAACCTGGCTTCCCCAGCCCAACTCCTGATGGGTAGACAACTGCGCTCTATCCTGCCCACCACCAAGCAGCACCTGCAACCCAAAACCATCAGACCTGCAGATGTCAGCGCCAGACGTAACGAGAAGCAGACCAAGATGAAGCAGTACTACGACCGCAGTTCCAGACCCCTACCATCAGTGAAGCCCGGCGACGCTGTACACGTCCAGCTGAAGAAGGGAAACGACTGGCAGCCAGCCACCGTCACCGCCTGCAGCAGCCAGCCACGATCCTTCGTGGTGCAAACCAGCAACGGCAGCACCTACCGCCGCAACCGCCGGTTCCTGAAGAAGTCCAGACTGCCTTCACCGCCACCAACACCAGAGCCGGTCAGCCCAACAGCAGCCCCAGCAGTCTCCAAGCCTGTACCAGCTGATGTCCAGTCCGATGTGCCACCAGCCCCGCCAGCGCCCAGTGCCTACACCACCAAGTCAGGCCGTCGTGTCAAAGCACCAGCCAAAATGGACATGTAGTTCTCACCAGTTTACTGCGGTGCACCATCATTTCTTGAAATGATTGAATGTTAGATAACAAACACATATGTACAAACATGCAAACACCTTACACTAGGACTGTGCTATGTTTGTTTTTTTAAAGACACTGTTGAAGGATGCTATTGACTAATACCGACCCGCATCAAATTTCCTTTGTGTAAAGACACTGTGTTAAACTGCAAGCACGCATCAATATTTCTGTGACTGTGTGCTAAGACAATAATAAGTGTAATCAATGTCTCATTACCTACAGTATTATTGCAAACAATTATAATTGCCACTCTAATACCAGACAGTATTAATGCTAACTCTATGTGAAAAAAAATCTAGTCAATTCCTTATTTTACATATTATGATAACTTTCATTTGAAAGAAAGGGAGATGTAACATTCTGCTAAAACATAATCTATGTTTTATGTCCAATACCAAATATCTGTACATGGGAGATAACCACCTACTTTACATGTACTATAACCAGAAGAGTGGTTCCCCCTCTTCCCTACCTAAGATGGCTGAATAAACACACGTGTATTTTACCTCTGTCTCCTGAGTCCACAATCCGAGCGAATCCTTCATAACACACACACCATCAAACATTACAGTTTCCCCATCGATCATCGGTGGACTTGGATAGCACTGCTTTTCATCCACATTCACTGGCCAGGTCTTCGTCATCTTCAGTCACTACTGACAAATGAATGAGAAAGGAACGGATCTTAAACACAACGACAAGAACAAGTCTAAGTATGAGTATAAAGGAATAAGTTGTGTACTGTTTGTAACTGACACACACACATACACACACTAAACCCACATAAATGCCAAGAGCGTAAACATTCTTTTTCCCTGGTAGACAAGTTCAAATAAAATCCCCTGACTCCCCCCCCCCCCCCCCCCCTATTGCGTCTGATGTTTGTTGGAACCCCAAAGACAGTGATTAAGTGGATTTCCATTATAGTCAAGGCTGTTTTCAATGTAACTTGTAAGCTACAGAACATGTAGTGATGTACACACATACAACTTTAACTTGTCTACATTGTATACATGTCTGTCACCATATTTGAATACATTCAGTTCACTAATTCAGTCAAAATTTCACTGAATGTAAAACGACATATTATTCTAGAAAGATATCAATGCCACTGTCCTACATTATCATAGGAATCATGTGTGTCAAGTTCTATTATTATTTTCCTTTTAAAGTTTTACGCTCTCTGTGCTCTACACACATGCATAATATACATGTTATACATACTCAAAAAAGGAAAATAATAATAGAACTTGACACACAGTTTCATTGAGATAATTATATCCTGACAGTGACAGTGTTTACTGCAATGCATTTTTTTTTAATCAAACATACACACTGAAAGTCATGCGCTTCTAGTATATTAGTAATGGTTCCAATACGGGAGGAAGTGATCACCATACTGGTGAAATAAGGCTAAGACTAAGAGCTTGCGGTGAACGTGGAGTCTTAAGTCAGTAGGTGTTCATTATTTTATTATTATCCCTGAACCTGAATTATAAAAAAAAAAACCACTCTCTCACAGTCTTGCTCACAGTCACACACGCACACCTCCACATGAGTTATTCTGACCAGAACTTGAGAATGAGAGAGAGGGGAAGGAAAAAACACACTGTATGTCATAACACTGACACTGACAGTTGTACATAATAAAACCTTTTACCTGATTCGTCGCTGGCCATGCAGCAATCGGTTGGCTTTTTCAGCTGAGAGGAGACCTGCAATAAAATAATAGATGAAGTACCAATCATGGGAACATCACTTTCAAAATGGTGAGTACTAGCAGAGCAGTAGAACCATTGATTGCCTTTCAAAGAAACGCACTGTAAGGCATAAAAAAAATAGGTGTGGTTACGGTAACCCGACCTACCCTATTTTTAGGGGCCGACCCTATAACTTTTTATTACATTTGTCAAAAAACAACACACAAAAAACAAGAAAACGAGTGCAGAAAACGCAATGAAAGCAAAAGCGCCCGAGTTGCACACTTATTTCCCTGTCAAGTAGGTTTAAGTTGTAAACATTTGGGAAAAAAAAAGTGATTGCCTACCTTCCTACCCTATTTTTTTGGGCTATGTTACCGTAACCACACCTAAAAATTTTTTTGGCCTAAGCAGCCAGCCTGGGTAAGTCAGCAATTTGATTCTTGAACTAGCCTCCAACCTGCTTGCAATTATATTCCGAGAAGGATATCTATTTTTAATTCTAGCATTAAAACATTTGACCAGCACTAGCTTTGATTTTTTATTCACTGTCTTGGAAGTTGGATTCAATCTATAAAAAAAAACTTTTTTAAATATTATGACTCATGCATCTCGAATTGGGTCAAAAAGAGGTTGCAAAAACGTGGAAGTGGTACTCTTCTTCTTCTTCTTCACATTAATGAGGAAATCCCTGTGCAGGGCAACTATCTTCGTACCTGACGTAAGGCAAGGATACATACATACACGTACAGGTACATGCATCCAATGTTGTTGTCAGAGACTGACACTCAGTGACTGTCAGTGACAGTGAGCGGAGTGACACATGTTGCAACACATACTCGCAAAGACCCACTCTAAGTATAAAACGAAACATGGAAACTTACCTCTGGTTAATATGCAATGGTTCGCCCGTCCCAATTCTCTCGCATTAGCAAACATCATTGGAGATTCTTTCCGAATTGTTCCGGAAACCCCAGAACCCCCCCCCCCCCCCCCCCCCTCGTCCGCCCCTGATCAAACAATATTTTCAGCTAAGGCCACTCGACGTCAAGTGTTACTATGGCAACCCCCTGTGAGGAAAGAGACACCACAGCACGCTCAGGAGCTGATGACGTCGCATCACCAAGAACAATCTTGTCGACTGATGACGTCACATCACAAGAAACAGCCTTGCCGACAGATGACGTCACACCACCAAGAACAACCTTGCCCGATGATGACGTCAGAAAAAGCACAGCCGCCTCTGACCTTCAACTAAGCACTGAGGACAAGCCAATAAATCAGCCATGCAACGTGACGGGCAAAGATATACAGGGTAAGTCAGCCATGCAACGTGATGGGCAGAGATATACAGGGTAAGTCAGCCATGCAACGTGACGGGCAGAGATATACAGGGTAAGTCAGCCATGCAACGTGACGGGCAGAGATATACAGGGTAAGTCAGCCATGCAACGTGACGGGCAGAGATATACAGGGTAAGTCAGCCATGCAACGTGACGGGCAGAGATATACAGGGTAAGTCTGCCATGCAACGTGACGGGCAGAGATATACAGGGTAAGTCTGCCATGCAACGTGACGGGCAGAGATATACAGGGTAAGTTACAGTAGATATTTACCATTCTTCCTTTCCGTGTGAGTTCTGGAACTTGGCCACTTTTAACAATATGTGCTGATTGTTCTCTTTGCCTGCGCGCGTATAGTATGTTGGTTATGTTTGGTTATAGTATGTTTGCTTATGTTTGGTCGTTATTTTTGCCTGTGCGTGTATTGTATATTTGGTCGTTTTCTTTGCCTGTGCATGTATAGTTTGTTGGTTATATTTGGTCGGTTTCTTTGCCTGTGCGTGTATAGTATGCTTGGTCGATGTATGTATTGTAAAGCGCTAAGAGTAGACAATTTTCTAGAATAGCGCTATAAAAGTTTGCATTATTATTATTATTATTATTAACAATAAATTATTTGTTGACAAGCATAGGGAGAAAATCAAGTTCAGTTTTGAATATACAGCAAGTTCAGATGATCTACAACCACAAATCTAACTATTGCTATCGCTGCGACGGACGTAGTGGCGTGGTGGTAAGACGTCGGCCTCCTAATCGGGAGGTCGTGAGTTCGAATCCCGGTCGCTGCCGCCTGGTTGGTTAAGCGTGGAGATTTTTCCGATCTCCCAGGTCAACTTATGTGCAGACCTGCTAAACCCCCTTCGTGTGTACACGCAAGCACAAGACCAATTGCACACGGAAAAGATCCTGTAATCCATGTCGGAGTTCGGTGGGTTATGGAAACACGAATATACCCAGCATGCCTACTCAACGAAAGCAGAGTGAGCTGACTATGCTCTGAAAGTATAGTGTGGGGAACCCAAATGGGCAAACGAGCTCACACGTAGCCAGACAATTCTGGAACGCTGAAGAAGAAGAAGAAGCTATCGCTGCTGCTACTGCTGATGATAATGATGATTATAATGCTGCTGCTACTCGCTAATGATGATTATAATGCTGCTGCTGCTCATGATGATTCAAATGTTCACCTCTATTTCTCTGTATGTTTACATCTTACAGGAGGAGAAAAGTTGTGGAACATGGGGGAAGTTCTCCGTTCTCAGCTGCAGGATTCAGAGACGTCTTTCGTGCAAGGTGCGTGTTTGCGATTGTCCCTCTGACACTGGCTGCTTGACTGTTGGTCGGTGTCTGCTTCACTGTGAAACTTGATATCATGACACTTCCAGTGCTTGATTGACTGTTGGTCGGTGTCTGCTTCACTGTGAAACTTGATATCATGACACTTCCAGTGCTTGATTGACTGTTGGTCGGTGTCTGCTTCACTGTCAAACTTGATATCATGACACTTCCAGTGCTTGATTGACTGTTGGTCGGTGTCTGCTTCACTGTCAAACTTGATATCATGACACTTCCAGTGCTTGATTGACTGTTGGTCGGTGTCTGCTTCACTGTCAAACTTGATATCATGACACTTCCAGTGCTTGATTGGCAGACATAAACTTAATGCTTACTATATATTGTAAGCAGGCACATTGATTCATAGAAAAAGCACTGTAGATGCATTATTCTTTAATATTTAAGAAATTTAAACACACAAAAGCGTATGTGCCACTTCATAGTCTGTACATTTTAAATATTTTAAGTTTCCCTCAAAAGGTATACTTGTCTTGCTTCATTCGTCATGTACTCATTGCATTTCAGCCAACAGCCAAGTCGTTACTGACAGTGAGAGATCACGATGCGTTCAAACACACGATCTGGAGGAGGCATCAGACATCCTTCAAGACACAGGGCGAGTCATCCTGTGTGGGTTCCCAGGAACTGGCAAGACCACTGTGGGACATGCCCTCTTGAGACGCTGCAGAGAGGAAGGCTTCAAGCCCTACATCCTGTCCAAGCTGGAGGACTGGCACGCCCACATTGGGCCAGGGAGGCGGAGCTTTGTCTTGATTGACGCGATACTGGGGGAGGTGCGTGTGAACAGACAGCAGTATGAAGAGTGGAGGAAGATTCTGCACAACATGCTTGAACTGATCAAGGCAGGAGACTGCAGGGTGGTGGTCACGTTGTATCCCCACGTGCTGCACGAGCTGCAACAACTGGAGGCTGACTCTCAGAGCCCTCTGTTGGACAGTTCTGCAGTGGTGAGGCTGATGAAGGAGGATCTGGACACAGAGGTGAAGAGAGCACTGCTTGATTTTCACCTGAAGCAGCTTCCTCTTCAGCCTTCACAGCAGCAGGAGGTGGTGGAGAGAATTGTGCAGGCAGACACCAGCGGCTCTGCGTTTCTCTGGTGCTGTCGTTACCTGGTGGACCATTGGCAGGCAGTAGAGGACCCCGCTAATGTCTTCACGTCACCGGCTGAAGCGAACTCAGTGCTGTTAAAACAGATGTGTCTGCACGAAACGCACGGTGACAGCTTTGCAGCAGTGTTGGCGCTGGCTATGCTGGGTAAAGGTCGGTTTCTTCACAGGAAGACAGGAGTGCAGTCCGAACTGAAGAAGCTCGGGTTCAAAGAGTATAGTGATGATCATCTGGCAGAGTATGAAGCCATTCTGCTGGGCTCTGTGCTGTCTGAAAAGGACAATGGTTTCAGCAGTCGTGTTCTGTATGACGCAGCCGGCCTCGCTCTGAGTCGCTCTTTTCGCTTACCTACCCTGGTCAGGGTTTGTGACGTCACCTTTCTCGTGCAGTACGTTCATGTTAATTTGACAGGTGGAACAATGAAGGTGGTGGTTGGATCAGGATTGTTTCAGTCTTTGGCGCGCAAAAGTATAACCGTTGTTGAAGACTGTCAATCACTGACAAAAAGACTGTATTCGGAAATCATGAAGGGAAGACTACCGGAGGCCTGTCAGCACACTGCACTGCAGTGTCCTGAATTTCTGACTGAATTGGAAGAGTATTGCAAACATCAAAATAGTTACCCAAAGCAGCTTGTCAGAGTTGTGGATACAGCGCATAAGTTACCCTTGCTGTACTGGTCAGCCCTCAATGAACGACACAGCTTGACTGACTGGTGTTTGGGCATGCTGGATCTTGCAAACAAGGCGGATCTTAAACTTCTCTCACGGAAAACTGTGTTAGGTTTGTCACTCTTTTCAAACTGGGCATACAAGACTAAGTGTACTGCAAATCAGTCTTTATTTAGAACACTCGTGTCGCCAAAGAATTTTAAGTGTTCGAAAATTATGTTGT
Organism: Littorina saxatilis; assembly: GCF_037325665.1. Taxonomy (NCBI): domain Eukaryota; kingdom Metazoa; phylum Mollusca; class Gastropoda; order Littorinimorpha; family Littorinidae; genus Littorina; species Littorina saxatilis. The sequence continues at coordinate 126,684 of NW_027128496.1, forward strand.
GTTTGCCGCACCGACATATTGCAGCGTGTAGTGCAGAAACATCAAGTTTTCATAACATGATGACTGGAGGTGAATCAGAAATGCAGCAGTTACATTTCCTGTGCAACCTGTCCATTCCCATCCCCTCAACACTGATCGAAGCAAAGGTGTCAAATGACGCGGTCATCGTGCAGGTGAGGGACAGAGGGGACTGGTACCTGGCGCTGAGACTGCTGGCTGACAGGGAGGTGGACGAGACAGACCGTGATGGCAACACGCTGCTTCACATCGCTGCCGACAAGGGAAACCTGGAGGCCACCACACTGGCCGTGAAGAGTGGAGCTTCCTTGACAAAAACAAACAACAAGGGACTGACACCCTACCAGCTGGCACAGCGACGGAGAAAGGAGTTGAACAACGCGACAGACAGAGATAAAATGGCATTCGATCTGTTTTCTGCAATACGTGGCGGTAAAGACGTGACCGTGAAGACACTCCTGTGTCACGGAAGCAGTGTTCATGACAAGGACAATGAAGGAAGAACAGGCCTTTTAGTGGCGTGTGCAGTGGGACAAGGAAACATCGCTGATCTGCTGATTGACCTTGGTGCTGATGTCAATGCCACAGTAGCTTCACGGTGGGACGGTCCTCAAACACCGTTGTTCTTTGCTTGCCATACGGGTCTTATACGTACAGTTGAGCTGCTCTTAAAACACAACGCCGTCATCGATGCAATAAATGAGTGGAAACAGACAGCCCTTCACTGTGCGTGTGAGGGTAAATCCCCCACAGCCAGCGCCGACATCACCCGTCTCCTGCTGGACGCTGGGGCTGATGTCAATGCACAGGATATGTGGGGCAGGACACCGCTACACAACGCAGCATGTAGGGGCAACACAGAAACTCTGAGACGGTTGATTCATCATGAAGCTGACCTGAATGCAACAAACAATGAGGGCAGAACGCCCTTACGCTGCGCATACACGGCAAGCAAACCTGGTATCATCATCACCCAGCTTGTAGAAGCAGGAGCGGAGATAGGCCGTGTTCACCAGGCAGTGGTGCGTGGTGATGTTGACGCCTTGATGACTCTCCTCCAACAGGGAGCTGACGTGAACCAGCACGACACCAGTATGGGCTGTAGTCCGCTGCACGCTGCCTGTCTGTTGGGGCGCCTTGACATTGTTACCTGCCTGACTCAACACGGGGCGAAGGTGAATGCTGTGGATGACTTTAATAGAACACCTCTACACTATGCCTGTCATACATGTGTTGCTGACATCGTTTCCTACCTGACTCAACACGGCGCTCAGGTGGATACTGTGGATAATATTAATAGAACACCTCTACACTATGCCTGTGCTGCTGGCCAAACACATGTAGCGCGACAACTCATTGATGAAGGAGCCGATGTGAATGCAAGGGACAGGTCTCAGTCAACACCCCTCGATAAAGCTGCTGATAAGGGAAACATTGAGATAGTTGTCTGTCTGTTAGAACATGGTGTTCAGGTTAATGCAACTGCTGATGACATCACACCGCTACACAGAGCCTGTGAGAATGGTCTTACTGAGACAGCGCAATGTCTCCTGCAGCATGGAGCCAAAGTGAACGCTGTATCAAAGTATGGCACACCGCTACACACAGCCTGTGGGAATTGTCACAGTGAGACAGCGCAGTATCTCCTGCAGCATGGAGCCGACGTGAACGCTGTATCATATTTTGATAAAACACCGCTACACGCAGCCTGTAGGAATGGTCACACTGAGACAGCTCAGTGTCTCCTGCAGCATGGAGCCGACGTGAACGCTGTATCAGAGTGGAATGAGACACCGCTACACACAGCCTGTGTAGATGGTCACACTGAGACAGCTCAGTATCTCCTGCAGCATGGAGCCAAAGTGAACGCTATATCACAGTTGTGTGGCACACCGCTACACACAGCCTGTGAGAAGGGTCACACTCAGACAGCTCAGTGTCTCCTGAAGCATGGAGCCGACGTGAACGCTGTATCAGAGTTGCGTGGCACACCGCTACACACAGCCTGTGAGAATGGTCACACTCAGACAGCTCAGCGTCTCCTGCAGCATGGAGCCGACGTGAACGCTGTATCAGAGAGGTATGGCACACCGCTACACAGAGCCTGTGGGAAAGGTCACACTCAGACAGCTAAGTATCTCCTGCAGCATGGAGCCAAAGTGAACGCTGTATCACAGTTGAGTGGCACACCGCTACACAGAGCCTGTGCGAATGGTCACAGTGAGACAGCTCAGTGTCTCCTGGAGCATGGAGCCAAAGTGAACGCTGTATCACAGTTGAGTGGCACACCGCTACACAGAGCCTGTGGGAATGGTCACACTGAGACAGCTCGGTGTCTACTGCAGCATGGAGCCGACGTGAACGCTGTATCAGAGTGGAATGGCACACCGCTACACAGAGCCTGTGGGAATGGTCACACTGAGACAGCTCGGTGTCTTCTGCAGCATGGAGCCAACGTGAACGCTATATTAGAGTGGAATGGCACACCGCTACACGGAGCCTGTAAGAATGGTCACACTGCGACAGCTCAGTGTCTTCTGCAGCATGGAGCCAACGTGAACGCTGTATCAGAGGGGAATAAGACACCGCTACACACAGCCTGTGAGAATGGTCACACTGCGACAGCTCAGTGTCTTCTGCAGCATGGAGCCAACGTGAACGCTGTATCAGAGCGGTATGGAACACCGCTTGACGTGACCAGACAGTTCGCACGGCACCGTCACGACGTGCTGACGTTGCTTGTCCAACACGGTGCTGTCAGCAGAAATCCGGTCACAGGGACAGCACGAATTGGCCGAATAATGTATGCTTTGTTTGACGGTTTCCGTTGACTGGATGACATTTGTTATTTTCTGTTACTGCGTTCTGGGATCAGGTTAGGTTCTAGGTGCTAGGTCCCCCATTTCCCCGTGCCCTATCCCACCATGTTTTGGAGTCTCCATCCATTAAATCACAAATAACACCAATGCAACATGTGATATTTTTCCCATCGTGTTCATTTGTTTCTGTACATTTTGGAGCTATTGACCGAATTTGAATACCTGTTTTATACGGAGGTAAATTCCGTTCACTAATATATGGTCAATTGTACTACCCAGCACAGTCAGTTGTCTGTCTGTTCCTCAAAAACAGTTCGTGTTTTGAATTATGCATTAATGCCCGGTCACATAGCCTAAAAGTCGCGTAAACGCATGAATCACGCATAACATTTGGTTGTGCGTGCTTGTCGGTCGAGAATTTGACCATTTTCGCTGATTTACGCGATGAAAACCACTAACAAACCACGCACTACAGCGCATAGGCACGCAAAGGTCCACGGAAAACCACGTACAATCTGCGCACTATCACTAATGAACTGCGTATGAATCGCGCATGATCTGCAGTATTGCGCTGTTTTACGTAATTTCTGTGTAGTTTGCGTAGTTCTTACGCGAACAATGCGCGAAACATGCGTCATATGTCTGCTACTCGTCAGTGGAAAGTCGTCGATGAACGCGATAGCGGCAACATTTTCGCGAACGATCACTGATATTCCACGCATATTTCGCGCATTGTTCGTGTAAGAACTACACAAACTACGCAGAAATTACGTAAACCAGCGCAATACTGCGTAAACTCTCACGCGAAGCCGAGTTTTGAGCTGCTCAAAACCTGGAATCGCGTAAAGCGCCGATCCGGCGAACATCGGCGGACAACTACGGAGCTTCCACGTCAGACAAACTGATGAAATGCGCAAATCGCGCATGTATCGCGTAAGGATCGAATTTCGTGCGTGATTCATGCGTTTACGCGACTTTTGGGCTGTGCGACCGGGCCTATGGTTACATGAAATGTAGGAGAGTAAAACAAACCAACAAAGCACCACGCATTTTGGTCATGGTAAGAGGGATATGGAGACAATGCGCTTATGAATTAACTAGAGTTACTCCTTTCCCCGGCCCCCACCTCTACCCCTCCCTACCGGCTGATATCACTGAGGAACTGTGGGGGTACTTAGATCAGTTTATCCTCCACATTCTACCACAGCAAGTCAAGATACTGTGATTTTTTCACAGGTTGACTAATGTTTTTGCTCTGATAAAAATGTCATTGACATCCTTTCACTTGTCATGCTGTAAACGAGAGAAACTTAATATCTGTGATTGTTTTGTTGTTGTTTTTTATTTGTTAATTTTTCCCTTTTATTGGGGGGGCCGGGGGGATGTGTTTAGTGGGGGAAGGTGGGTATGTGGTCTTGATCCACGAACTGAACAGATTATCTTGTTGCACTCGGTAGGGAAAAGAGCTTTATTTCAAAAAAAGTGATTGTATTCAAACACATAGAGGATATACTACGTAAAAGCAACTTACCCAGTTTTTGTTGTTATGAGCAGTACAAGTTTAAGTTATAAGGCAACATAACAAACAACCATCCAATAGTTGTGAGGGGTGATGATATCAAACAACCATCCAATAGTTGTGAGGGGTGATGATATCAAACAACCATCCAATAGTTGTGAGGGGTGATGATATCAAACAACCATCCAATAGTTGTGAGGGGTGATGATATCAAACAACCATCCAATAGTTGTGAGAGGTGATGATAACAAACAGTATAGCTCTTTGTCTTCCCATTCCTCTTACCATGACCAACATGCGTGGTGCTTTGTTGGTTTGTTTTACTTTCCTACATTTCATTTCACCATAGGTTAGAACCCATTCCTCTTACCATGACCAACATGCGTGGTGCTTTGTTGGTTTGTTTTACTTTCCTACATTTCATTTCACCATAGGTTAGAACCCATCCCACTTAAGTGTATTAATGTGTTCATAAGTCGTGGAGGCGGACAAAATAGTGAGAGGGAAGTTATGAATAAGTCATGTATATGTGGGTTTTGTTTGTGTGTGTGTAAACCCAATCAAATGATGCTGTACATGTGCATGAAAAGTGCAAAGGATTTACATTTTCTTTACGTTATTTTGAAATGTATATATTACATGGTCACCCAAAGTCGGACAGATGTTTACTTCTTTTTAACAAAAATACAACGGCATGACTGTATAATTACCAAATATCATTCTTAGAATAAAACGATGTGTCTAATTCACTAACTGTTACTATCGCGGTAACAGTACTGTACGTCTCGTCCGTTTACCTTTAACACACATAATTACATTCGGTGTCGACCACGGAAGCAAGTGTGAACTTTGGGACAGGTGAGATGCAGATTCACACGATCCTTGTTCGTGTTTTCTGACACAGTAGTACGACACCCGACTGGTGAACACGTGACTGCACGCTCTGTTGATCTTCTGACTGTATGTTATGCTGATTGTGGTGTGTGTGTGAATAACACCTGAGAGGGGAACATCTTAGTGGTAAACACTTGACTGGATAACACCTGACTGATGCACACCTGACTGATCAACACCTGGCTGAACTTTCTGTTGTTATTCTGACTGTGGTTGAGGTGTCACGCGATTTGCTGGAGACGTTGCCAACATATTTCAGTTGTGAAGTGAAAAGTATTTCTGCATTGACAAGTCACCATCTGTGGCACATTGTGGCAAGGTTTGATGTTACATGTCTTTGTAAGGCATTGTTCTTTTGTAATGAAGTGATCATGTCAGATTACGATTTTTTTTTTTTGCTAGTATTTTGTGTGTAATTGTTCAATTTGATTCAGATGTGTAAAATGTATCTATAACACTGTACAAACGACGCTTAATTGGAACTGCTTTATATTTAATCTTGTAAAGAATCTTGTTACCGTTATTTTCTGTAACGTTTTACATTTCTGCAGATATGTGTTATCTATGTGTGTATCTTGGGTTGTCAGCTTTGTAGACACGCATTGATGTTTTTATTTCGTAACAAGGTTTTTGAAATTGTTCAGGTTTTTGTAGCATGAAGCTCTGTACTAATTGTGCTTTCTTCAATTTTTTTGTGCGTTAGCAGATATAGCAACATTGTTTGAACACTTTAAGTCCATTATTATTTCATATACATGTTAACGAATGTTTACCTGTGGAATTAAACACTACGTTGTCAACTCTAATCAAGGTGCCGACGGTCAAGGTGAAAAGACGAGCATTTGAAACACATCCTCCCGTATGTGCACGTACCCTCAAGGAAGTAGAGAACATGTGTGGTTGCTTCCCTTTGTGTCAAGAGACCTGAACTTGTTGCGTGTGTGATATGAGATAAGACAGTGGAACAAAGTTGCTTATTTTGTTGTTGTTGTTGCTGTGTTGTTGTTGGTGTTGTTGCTGTGTTGTTGATGTGTTGTTGTTGCTGTTGTTGTGTGGGGCTGTTGCTGGTGTTGTAAGATGTCTAATGTTTTTGTAAAAGAGGCAGGGCAATGACGAGGAGGTGCATATTGCTTGTCTGTTGATAAGTTTTTGATTGGTTTTGTTATTTGTGTGGTTGTAGTTGTTGTGTTGGTTTGGTGGCGTTTTGTTGCTTTTGTTTGTGTTTAGCTGTACACTAACAAAGACTAACACCTACTTATGAAAGTAAATGACTTTTTTGTGTGCAAAAAAACAGCAATTAAAACAAAAATTACTTGAAAATTATGCATGGACAAATGTATGATGGTTGTTAATGAGTTGGGGGAAATGTTTTATGAACCTTTTCTGGATGTATTATATGTCAACATTTACATCACTATTGCAGGAGGAAGTTAGGTTGTGATCTGTTTCCTGTTTTTCCCGAATGCCCCCAATTCCCCCCCCCCCCCCCCCCCCTCCCTAAACTCCCACACCCCAACCCCGAGCAGTTAATTGTAATAAGACCTTGGCCATGTGTCTTTGTATTCAGGCTTATTGAAGAAGTATCATCTATGTGTTTTATCAGAATAAGCGTGGGGACTGTGACGCCCCTTCCCCCCACGGGTTAGGGGGAAGAATTTACCCGATGCTCCCCAGCATGTCGTAAGAGGCGACTAACGGATTCTGTTTCTCCTTTTACCCTTGTTAAGTGTTTCTTGTATAGAATATAGTCAATTTTTGTGAAGATTTTAGTCAAGCAGTATGTAAGAAATGTTAAGTCCTTTGTACTGAAAACTTGCATTCTCCCAGTAAGGTAATATATTGTACTACGTTGCAAGCCCCTGGAGCAAATTTTTGATTAGTGCTTTTGTGAACAAGAAACAATTGACAAGTGGCTCTATCCTCTCTCCCCCTTTCCCCGTCGCGATATAGCCTTCGTGGTTGAAAACGACGTTAAACACCAAAGAAAGAAAGAAAAAGAAAAGTGACGCCCCTTGATCGTCATTGTCTTGTTGTTACTTTTGACTCTGCATTTCTTAAGTGCATGATGCTGTATATCATCTGCTTGTATTTTGTTAATCTATTTTTACGTGTTGTCAAGGAAACGCTTCTGGGAACTGTTTGACCTTTGGTTGACATCGGTTTTTACTGATGAGAGTTGTTTGTAAATATCCCTGGAGTGATGTCGTTTTGCTTTTTTGTTTCTGTCGTATAGACCTTATCCAAAATTAAATGCTTTCAACTATATTTGTTTTCTTGCTTGAGCCATGAATTTCTATGTCTTGACATCTTATTTTTGTTTTATCAAAATCAAAATGAAAGATCCACGTGAATAACGTTACGTGCATGTACAACATTGTACGGTATCATACCTGACCATGTAATATATTATATGATTGAACGTTACTTCTAACTTCAGTAGCGGGTGTATTTCCTTGCAATTTAACCATCATTGTACGGTATCATACCTGACCAGGTAATATATATATGATTGAACGTTACTTCTAACTTCAATAGCGGGTGTATTTCCTCGCAATTTAACCATCAAGGTATAACCAGTGCTGAAGAGAAAAACGCACAGTTGATGAAGAGACACGACGTAACACATGAGACGTTTTGATTTGCTCCACACACATGGCTTGACAATGGTGTGTATTTCCTTTTGCTGGAGAATACATAAATGTCGCTTTGTTTCTTATGTAGCTTGTTTTTGTTTTGCTTTTTTCCAACTCACGCTTTGTGGAGAACCAGCTAATCGTCCTTTGCTTCAAGGTCATTGCTTGAAAACAGTGTGTACTTTGGTTTGCAGGAGAGTACATGGTCTTCGCTTTTGTCAGTGACTTGTTTTAACTGTTCTTGTTTTGTCATTTACTTTTCCAAGTCGTGCTTTGTAGGGAAACTCGTTATTTTCCTGAAAGATGGAGGGGGAGGGGACTTGTTATAAGAACATCGCATGAAGTCATTTAGGGGTCTAGGTGTGAATCTTATTTAGAAGCTAAGATTCGGCTTTGATCTATGTGCACCCTGCAGCAGGCAGTCTGTGACAGAA
>NW_027128497.1:0-13462 GCF_037325665.1 Littorina saxatilis
CACATGACAAAGGAATCATACTTGATGCAAAGGAGTGCTATTGTCGGGTTGGAATCATTCGTTAGAGCGTGCAGGCGAGAGGCGGTCAAATATGCGAGATGATCGTACACCGGGTTGAAGACCGTCGCGAATGGGGCCGCAGACGCATAATCCGGTTTGATGCATAATTTTTTGTTAAACTAGACTTTTAGAACATTCTCAGTCTCTGTCTGTCTCTGTCTCCCTCTCTTTCTCTCTCTCTGTCTGTCTCTCTCTCTCTCTGTCTCTCTCTCTGTCTCTTTCTCTGTCTCTCTCTCTCAGCAGTCTCACTCTGTACGTCACTGAATAGTCGTCGGTTGCTAGAATGCCCCCCCCCTTTACCCCCTCCTCCCCTCCTCCCGACTAACCTTCAATACATGTATAATGTTGAATAGGAGTGGCTGTCATCTGTTAGCCAGTCAGCAATACTTTGAGGGGGAAAGGAGGCATATGGTTAGGAGGTAGTCGTCCTTAGCGGATTATGACTTTATTCAGTCAACGAAGTCATTCGGCGCTCAGTGTTTTCTGGGTAAAAAGAAGAATAAGTGTTTCCCAATAATGCCGCGGAAAAATATGTAAACATTTGCTTTAGAAAACCTTTGCTGCGGAAAAAACTATGCTTCTGCGGATGATGACATTAATTCAAAAATGCTGCAGATAAACCGGGTTTTTTTAACATCATTTCTGTGGGTTTTTTCGCAGGAAAACTGAAAAAGTGATAATATGTACGCTAAGGAAAATTACATCCTAATGGTTTGCCTAGTTTCCATCTGAAAGTAGTTTTTCCGCATCATAATGTTCACATGTTTTTCCGCGGATTTATTGGGAAAACTTGTTTCTTCCGAATAACCTGTGACAGGTTTTTTTTTTACCCAGAAAAACTAACGATCTTGTTAAATAGCGTTTGTATCCACAGTGCCCCAATCAGAAGCGAGAATAATTGTTGAAGCAAATCGAAAACGAAGTGGACTACTGCGTCCGTCTATGCAAATTTGATAATGCTGCTGACAGGTAAGTGTGTTACCAGCGTAATTTTGCAACTTTGAACTTCCGACAACGAACTCATTCGGCGCTCCGAAAATTCTCGGTAATTTAGGACGAGTCCATCTCTCAACAGAGAGACAACTCAAGTGATAATGAGCAAGTATAAAAGGCCGCGGAAACAGAGACTACATATCCATCCTTTTCGGATTATGACTTCATTCAGCTATTCTGCGGAAAAACAGAAATACAGCAGAAAAACGGGTTTTCTGCAGCATTTCTGAATAATGTTATCATCCGCCGAAGCATCTTTTTCCGCAGCAAAACATTTTACTGCAGTAAAATTGAAATAAATAATGCTGCGGTAAAACGGTGCTGTCCTTTTATTGCAGAAAACCTTCTTACATTTTTTCCGCAGCATTTTGTACTAGCTCATGATAATATTGGATCACGTGAGTTCCCTCTATGTTGAGAGATGGACTCGTACAAAATTACCCGGAAAACACTAAGCGCCGAATGACTTCGTTGCCTGAAAAAAGTCATGATCCAGGACAACTACCTCCTAATCGTGTGCCTCCTTTCCCCCAAAGTACTGTGTATTGTTCTATGCTGGCTGGCTAACGGATGACAGCCACACCAATTCAACATTATATTGAAGGTAAAAGTGGGGGGGGGGGGGGATTAGCAACCGACGACTATTCAGTGACGAAACAGTGAGAGATTGCTGAGAGAGAGAGAGAGACAGAGACAAAGACAGACCGACAGACAGACAGACAGACAGACAGACAGACAGACAGACAGGCAGAGACAGAAAGAGGAAGTGAGAGAGAGAGAGTGTTCGAATATCTAGTTTAACAGAAAATTATGCATCAAACCGGATTTTGGGTCTGAGGCCCCATTCGCGACGGTCTTCAACCCGGTGTACGATCATCTCGCATATTTGACCGCCTCTCGCCTACACGCTCTAACGAATGATTCCAACCCGACAATAGCACTCCTTTGCATCAAGTATGATTCCTTTGTCACTAAGACTCCCGTACCGAAGCTGAATACGAGCTGGTTTTGTAAAAACAAGCGTATTTCTACATTTGAAACCCACCGAGCAGCCATTTCCGGTGCTTCGTCACCACGATTTCTCGTTTTAACATTTAAATACGGGAAAACGCAAATCCTTCTTCGACATATTATGCATTTCGAAACAAAGTTAGTCATCGCAGATGCAGTAGGTCACCTTTAATCTAGACAGAAATCAACAACTTTGTGGTAAAACTGGAAAATGCAGGCCGAATCGAGTGTTACTCACCGTACACCAGCTTACCACTGTATAGCCGGTTATCCCCCGTGTAGATGTGTTGGGCAAAGACTGAAGAAACGGCATGAAGAAGAAGAGAGAGAGAGAGAGAGAGAGAGAGAGAGAGAGAGAGAGAGAGAGAGAGAGAGAGAGAGAGAGAGAGAGAGGTTAATAAAGTAAGTACATGCAACGCATTATGCTGTGTGTTATAATTTCAAGCACTGCAGTCCAGCCGAAAAAAAAGCCAAATTCATGATAGCAATTTATACAACTAAGTTCTCTCCTTATATTTCTCTTTCTCTTCTGTTATTTTCTGGTCAGCCCTCTGTTGCAACTGGCTTCCCTGCCTGGCGGAACTTTACCCCGACCTTTTTAAATCAGTGTAACTTTGACCCAGCGCTAAATTAAGCCGTTAGACTAGTGTAGCATTGCAGAGCACCGTACAGTGCATGCCACGCATAGGAGCTACACATTGTACATTGACTTGTGTTTGTTTTGTCTCTGAGCGCGGTGGCATATTTTATTCTGCATACGTGGTTGCCCAACACCCCCGTCAAATTAGGCCTACATTCAGAACGATCAAATTGGCACTAAGGTAGATGTCACTATTATAGTAAGAATTAATATAGTATGTATAATATGTTCGCTTAACGCAGTATTACACCAGAGACCGACTTCCTGATCTTCAGTTCCGACTGCCGATGAAGTATAGTAAAATCTTAGCGTACAACCACCTCATGTCCCAAATAGATTCTTAGTTTGGGGACAAAAATAGAAATTTAGCATAGCATAAAGTAACAAGTCGCGTAAGGCGAAAATACAACATTTAGTCAAGTAGCTGTCGGACTCACAGAATGAAACTGAACGCAATGCAACGCAGCAAGACCGTATACTCGTAGAATCGTCAGTCCACCGCTCATGGCAAAGGCAGTGAAATTGACAAGAAGAGCGGGGTAGTAGTTGCGCTGAGAAGGATAGCACGCTTTTCTGTACCTCTCTTCGTTTTAACTTTCTGAGCGTGTTTTCAATCCAAACATATCATATCTATATGTTTTTGGAATCAGGAACCGACAAGGAATAAGATGAAAGTGTTTTTAAATTGATTTTGAAAATTTAATTTTGATCATAATTTTTATATTTTTAATTTTCAGAGCTTGTTTTTAATCCAAATATAACATATTTATATGTTTTTGGAATCAGCAAATGATGGAGAATAAGATGAACGTAAATTTGGATCGTTTTATAAAAAATGTTTTTTTTTTTACAATTTTCAGATTTTTAATGACCAAAGTCATTAATTAATTTTTAAGCCACCAAGCTGAAATGCAATACCGAAGTCCGGGCTTCGTCGGAGATTACTTGACCAAAATTTCAACCAATTTGGTTGAAAAATGAGAGCGTGACAGTGCCGCCTCAACTTTCACGAAAAGCCGGATATGACGTCATCAAAGACATTTATCAAAAAAATGAAAAAAACGTCTGAGGATATCATACCCAGGAACTCTCATGTCAAATTTCATAAAGATCGGTCCAGTAGTTTAGTCTGAATCGCTCTACACACACACACAGACAGACAGACACACATACACCACGACCCTCGTCTCGATTCCCCCCTCTATGTTAAAACATTTAGTCAAAACTTGACTAAATGTAAAAATGGGATGTAAACGATTATCAACGAAGTTTAGTAGGCCTACATCTCTAACGTGACACTTTATACCACACTGAAACACGCTATTTACACACCGAAAGCTATAGTAACACAATACACATACAGACACAACGTGCTCTTTCGTAGTAATTATTCAAAACTTTAGGCAAAACATTAAAGTTCTTGTCTGTGTTCGTTACATAAAGGTAACACCCAACTGAGCAATGGCTAAGAATAACTCGCAGACGACACGCAATATCACAGAGTGATGAGTAGTTCTTAGATTCCGGCCGTTTTCAGAAATGCGCCTTAAACAAGATCATGATCCTTAATTGGAACCGAAAGCTGTTGGTCTATGAATACAGAACTCGTGCATAACACGGACGGTTTAAATTATGCCTATAGATGGAAAAGGCCTAGGCCGCCGGTTATAAACGGACGTGAAGCTTGCTTGTCGGTTAGCGCCTTCCTGTGCTCTCTCTCTCTCTCTCTCTCTCTCTCTCTCTCTCTCTCTCTCTCTCTCTGTAAATATTAATAATATGTTGGTTATTTTTATAAACCTTTTTTCCACGTGAATGTCCGTGTAAATATGTGATTAGATTAGTCCCCTCTCTGGGCGAGGGCTGGTTGAAAAAAAGCTCGTTGTATTGCTTATGCCACAACCCTCAAAAAATAAAATTTGATTTGATTTGATTTGATCTTTGATCTCTCTCTCTCTCTCTCTCTCTCTCTCTCTCTCTCTCTCAGTCTCTCTCTCTCTCTATCTCTCTCTCTCTTTCTCTCTCTCTCTCTCACAGTCTCCTTCTCTCTCTCCATTGTGTGTGTCCCCTTCCCTTGTGTGTGTATGTGTCAGTGTGCCAGTGTGTGTGTGTGTGTGTGTGTGTGTGTGTGTATGTGTGTGTGTGTGCACGGTGTGTGTGTGTGTGTGTGTGTTACAGCGGCATGTGGTTTGTTGTTGAACTCTTGAACAATGTTTATTTCCCCTGTTGCTGCTTACATACATAGAACTGATTGTTTGCTTTTGTTAAAAGAGATACAGCTGCATGATGCTTATTATTCAAGGTACAGCGGCATGTGTTTTTTTCCTTCTTCTGAAAACCTGAAGAATGTTGATTTCCGTGTACTTGCTTATATATATACAGAGAATTGGATGTATTTTGTTAATGGAATGATTCAAAGATTCTGTTCGGATTTTGCTTAAAATTCTGTTGATCTATACATGATAATTAATCAAAGATGATGAACACAGTGCAAAAGGTTGTGCGACAAAAGGTCGAGAACATTTTGACCGTCAAAAACGACAAAAGGTCGAATGCGAAAGGTCGAAAGGTCGAAGGTCGACAGCAAAAGCTCGAGGCTAAAAATGTCTAGGCATGTACGCCACTGTCTGTGCCTGTTGTGTCTTTTTCACATTTGATTATCTTGCGGCCATGGTTTATTTGGTTTAATTTGTCTGTTATACGCAAAACATTTGCTGCTTTGAATGTGCCTATTCAATTTTCATTGTTATTAGTATTATGTGTTTTTAGTGACGGCTTTGTCGGTAAGTGATGTGCAGCGTGGGGCATAATGACACACAAAAGAACGTCTTTTGACACAAACTACCAATCACAACACTGTATTGATACAACTGAACGGTTCATCTTTCGCTTATTTACGTTTAAATAGGGAAATAGACGCAGGGTGGAGCTCTGTCAGTCACAGAAAGGTAAAGACAAGGTGACATACAAATTACTGTTACTGCAAAGATCGTGTCAATCAGTCAACTGTGGACTGGACGTGACCGAGTTCCAATATATAGCAATGAAACCGTTCCAAAAGAAGTGGCAGCTCATAGTCGTAGTCGTAATCATTCCCCGAACACCCCACTTCACAAGTCACACTTCGACTTTTTCAATCATTAATCTTTGTAGCCTCGACCTTTTGTTTCGACCTCTTGTCGCACTCGATCTTTTGTCACCCTGGATGTTTTGACGCTCGGCCAAATGTCCTCGATCTTTTGTGTCTCTCCCGAACGACAATGGCGGGTGGGTAGGGGGGATGATGGGGCGGGCGGAGAGGTTTGAAAAAGGGGTGACTGGCTTCTTTTTGTACGATTCACACATGAGTTGTCTTTCAACCTGTCTGGTGTTACTTTAATTTGTTTTATTTTCAGAACGGTTGCCAGAAAGTATTCGGGTATTTTTTTTTTCAGAAATGTATTATTTATAGGAAGGAAACCGATAGCGCTCAAGGAAAGACCACCATAACAAGTTTATGAATGACGTAGTTGTGTTTAATGGTTCTTTGATTCAGAAAAAGATCTTGAGGATTCACATTTCTGCAAATCGTAACAAAAACGTTATGAACGATCACATATCTGCACTCTAAGCTACACGGCGACTTGCCAATAATGTACTTTATTTGTAAGAAACGAACCAGTTAAGTTTTCTTGTATGAAACAGAACAACAACAACAACAACTATTTGTTTTTGGTATCATAATTTTGTTTAGAGTACATTTTTGGCTTACATATCTACATTACCATGCAGACTGGGCTAAATGATTGCTTGTCATCTCTGAATGCTGAAATGGCATGAGGTCCCCCCCCCCCCCCCCCCCGTATTGGATTTCACCTGCAAGTGCAATATACCAGTTTATTTTTTTAAAATTTACATCCAACTGTAAAGAAAGAGTAACTAACTGTTTTTTAGTGTGTGAATGTATGTGTGTGTGTGTGTGTGTGTGTGGGGGGGGGGGGGGGGAGTCACGCTTAAACTGAAGTTAGATTCAATATTGGGGAGGAAAAAACCCACCGATTTTTAGGTGATCATTTATTCTCATATGATCTGTTCCAAAATAGAATAAGTTAAGTTACACATCCAAACGTTGTTAGAAATTACAGCATCATGTGCGTATGTTTTGAATACTATGCCAAAGAGACTTTCATTGTCGTTTGAGCATACGTAGGACAGGCCCATACAAGCGAGAGAAAGGTGTACTCTTTGTTCCTTCTCAGCGGTTTGTTTAGTTCTTAATCAACCAGAATAGTGCCCGTTGGAGTGATTTAAGATCAAATCTACATGGGCAAATTAAAGACAGTACGTCCTTACACATAATTAAAATACTGCTTTACAAAGAAACAAAATCAGTCATGGGAACTGTTGGTATGTTGATGTTCACGCTTGGAAGCACTTTGTTAATTGATTCTCTGATCTGTTTTTTTTTATAATACTGTCGTAAGTAAGCATCTAGTTCAACATCGCTTTAAATAATACCGAAGAGTATATAGGTGATTTGTTTCATCAGCGCCTCGAAACCTGAAGACACCAACACCATGGAGAAAGGGAGAGAATCCCCACCATCGGCTGACGACCAGCAGACGACATCGGAAGACAGCAGTGAAAGCACATCTGTCCGCGAGTCCGACACTCCAGAGTCCATCGAAAACTCCGGCGATGCGCAAAGAGCAGTGGTACTCTTTGAAGGTGACTTACATGAAGACTTCTCGGAAGCCATCGAGCCTTTTGTCACAAGAGCAGAAAAAGAGATCGGCCACGAGCGCTTCGATTTCAGTGCGGCAAAAAAGCTGGTGCTGGTGTTGCGAGACCTGGGACAGCGCTACGAGGCAAAAGGCTGCACGGAGGGTTCCTTGGAGGAGACAGTGTTGACCCGAGCACTGGAGACTGTCTATCAACTCATGGATGGCGTCAACCTGGTAAGCATGGAACAATGTATGTTAGGCCTGTGGTCTAGAAGCACTGGGACTATTTCAGCCTTCTGCTTTCTTAAATAACAACATATATGTAAAAGAAAGAAAAACATACAAACACAAAAAGCAAAATCTCAACTGAGTTCATGATGTGAACATCATTTCTATTCGAGTATGGGGTTTATACATAGCTGTCAGTTTTACTGAATATAACTAAGAATCAAAAGAAAGTCAAAGAACTGTTGCTCGTTTCAAACATTGCACTACCAGTCATCAACACATGATTTAAATGTAAGTCTATTCGTATCTAGATGAAGATTACGTTATTCATATTCTAACCAGCAAACGCAGTGTGGGAAAAATGGAAACTTAACAAGAATACATGCATTTATTTGCAATTGAATATACCCTAAGTGGATTTCATTTAACTTAAAATTGTATTCTTTTCTTCTTGTGTGTTCAGAACCAGGAAGAGGTTTATGACCCACGCCAGACGATGGTTTACTTATACTGTGGTAAGCACGCAAATGAATTGGTTATTGATTCAAAACCATCGCACTGTAATTAATAAATCTTGGGATTTATAGTATAAGAGTAAAGGATGTTTAACTCTACTCTTCGCGCTTATTAAAAACCACAACTAGAACATTCCCTTTCACTACGTAATTAATTTCGTCATATATAATCATTCATTCGCTTATGCCTTCCTGGCGAGCGGCCGAAAATCCAATCAAGCTGAGTTTTTGTCACTAATTGTTTGTCTGTTCACTTAAAAGACCGTTGGGTCGATATATTTGTGATTGTAACGTATCGTTTTGTCAATAACAAACGTTCCAACAACTTACCTTTCTTGGTTGTTTTTTTCACAACTAGAGTGTTATGAAATGTGCCTGCTGTTTAACAATCCAAAATCAAGTAAAACTGCTAATGTCATTGATTTCGTCTTTTTTATGGTCCACTCCTGCATTACCATCTTGCCAGCGTCTGAACGCGATTTATTTGTTTGCCTATCCACAATAAAGACCATTCGGTCGATTTACTAGCGAACGTCACGTTTTGTTAAAATCAAAACGTTCTAGTATCTTGGTTTAAAGGCACAGTAAGCCTCCCGTAAACCATCACAGAGCTCCCCGAGCGTCTACATACAGCATACTTCCATTTGAACGCTCACCGAACGGAAACATCCTGGCTGCTTTCTGTCGAGTGTGAGAAATTTTCAAAGAATTTATTTTCGTGGACTTGGTCCAACAACAATGGCGCCTCGTTTTGGTGCTGAACGGCTGTTATGATACCGGAAATCACGCACGGACAGTAAGCCTCCCGTAAACCATCACAGATACTGTCAGGCTTTTACACACAGTACAAACACCCTTCCATTTGAACGCTCACCAAACGGGAACATCCTAGGTGCCCTACGTAAAGAGCGAGCAATTTTTAAAGAATTAATTTTGCAGATTGTCTCGAACACTTTTTGGACCCATCCTGAACTCAGGTTAAACATGAGTTACTTCCCTTCGGGTCTCATTCTATCGATGTAAACTGGCGATAGCCGTGAATCGATGATTATCAAAATGTTTTTAGACCGTGGTGCGTTTTTGCGCTAGACCTAACTTTTAAAATCTAAATAATAAATTGACAGCTTGTTACACAAACATTCTTTAATCATAAAAGAATTCTTTTTTCATCAAGACAAGATCAGTACAATTCGAAGTTGTGAAAGTTTGAAAAAAGAAAAGCGCGGAAGCAGGGTCACGCAAGGGTCGTAGCAGACGACGGTTTATCAGTGCATATCGCCGTTCCTCTCAACAGTCAAAAGCCATCGCTAGAGTTCTTGTGAACCACAGCCGTTTGTTTCGTGCATAAAAACGTGCTATTGTAAATAAGCTCACATCGTTTCGCATTCAAATGACTAACTGACGACTACAATGTGAACAAGTCGCGTAAGGCGAAAATACAATATTTAGTCAAGTAGCTGTCGAACTCACAGAATGAAACTGAACGCAATGCCATTAAATTTTTACTCGTAGCATCGTCAGGCCACCGCTCATGGCAAAGGCAGTGAAATTGACAAGAAGAGCGGGGTAGTAGTTGCGCTAAGAAGGATAGCACGCTTTTCTGTACCTCTCTTTGTTTTAACTTTCTGAGCGTGTTTTTAATCCAAACATATCATATCTATATGTTTTTGGAATCAGGAACCGACAAGGAATAAGATGAAAGTGTTTTTAAATTGATTTGGACAATTCAATTTTGATAATAATTTTTATATATTTAATTTTCAGAGCTTGTTTTTAATCCGAATATAACATATTTATATGTTTTTGGAATCAGCAAATGATGGAGAATAAGATAAACGTAAATTTGGATCGTTTTATAAATATTTTTTTTTTTTTTACAATTTTCCGATTTTTAATGACCAAAGTCATTAATTAATTTTTAAGCCACCACGCTGAAATGCAATACCGAAGTCCGGGCTTCGTCGAAGATTACTTGACCAAAATTTGAACCAATTTGGTTAAAAAATGAGGGCGTGACAGTGCCGCCTCAACTTTCACGAAAAGCCGGATATGACGTCATCAAAGACATTTATCAAAAAAATGAAAAAAACGTTCGGGGATTTCATACCCAGGAACTCTCATGTCAAATTTCATAAAGATCGGTCCAGTAGTTTAGTCTGAATCGCTCTACACACACACACACACACACACACACGCACACACGCACACACGCACATACACCACGACCCTCGTTTCGATTCCCCCTCGATGTTAAAATATTTAGTCAAAACTTGACTAAATATAAAAAGGGAAACTGGAACACACGGGTTCACGTTGGCTCAGGGGTAAGATAAACCAAGTAAAAATTAATTCTTTGAAAATTGCTCGCTCTTTACGTAGGCCACCTAGGATGTTCCCGTTTGGTGAGCGTTCACATGGAAGGGTGTTTGTACTGTGTGTAAAAGCCTGACCGTATCTGTGATGGTTTACGGGAGGCTTACTGTGCCTTTAAATAGTGTTTATTCAACAATTTATGGATAAAGCATAATAATACATGTTAAGGATCAACAACAAGCCCAAGCTTATGGTGGTGACCCTTAAAGGAGAAACAAACATACACACAATATCTTGCGGCGAGACTTTAAAGGCATATGTACGCGCTCCCGTGTTTACAAAGTGTAGTTTGCCCATAATCGATGTCAAACGCACCATAAGACCATATAATGACGATATGTCACCATGCGCGGACCATAATACATGCATTACAGCTTGTTCTAGCCTCTGAAAAAGTGAGGATGTCAACAAAGCCGCGGTGTTAGCTCCCTTGCATCAACGTTACATGTGTTGCCAAATCTATAAATAGGACGATCCAGATCAAAATGAAAATTAACATATCTCAACATTGAAGGGGTCCTAGACCACAATATTTTGCAGGGAACTTAATTTAGCATGTCTCCAGCTGTTGGTAAAGCAATTAGCGTGTATAGTCATCGAGTACATATGCCTTTAACAGATTGGTCTTTGAACCAAAAAACAAAATATGCATACATATGCATATCTATCTATATATATATACGACTCGTGTCTGTGTGTGTGTCTGTTCGCGATGCGCGGCCAAGGTTCTCGATGGATCTGTTTCAAATTTGGTGGCCATATTCAGGTACACCCGGGACACAATCTGGTCGATGAGATATTTCAACACGTGCTCTCAGCGCGCAGCGCTGAACCGATTTTGTTTTTTTGGTCTGGATCCACTACCAGTAACTCTTCCTTATCTTCTCCAGTGTTTTCAGCGTTTACCTCCCTTCCTTCGTATGGCGCGCGGATATTCCCATTCCGTTACTATTTTTAGAAGGTCACTGCACGTTACTATTTTTAGAAGGTCTCCAGTGTTTTGCGCGTTTATCTCCTTTTCTTCGTGTGCCGGCGAAGCCGGCGTTCCTAGGCGCAGCCTGGTATTCGGCTCTACTTCCTCCCGGCGAAGCCGGTACCCGGCGAAGCGGGTAATCATCTAGTAAACTATATATATATATATATACAAAAACAAAGGTATTAGAAAATAATACCTTACTATTCTTGTTTATTTGTATTGCTGTTCCGCAATTAATACAAAGAAAAACCAACAACACAATAACAACAAAGTTAGTTTACGAAACGTTCAAGTATAGAGAAAACAAAACACCCACAAGTGCGTCGATCTAACAGAATATTTAACGGACGGACATATAAGTAATAATGCAAGAATGAAAATAAATTAGCTCAGTAAGGCATTGTCTTTTCAACATGAAGATGGCAAGAGTCGATGTGTTTTTTGTTTGTTTGTTTTTTGTTTGTTGGTGGGCCCACAAGTAATCAAGGAAGGCATGCATTTTCAAAAACAAACAAACTCTAAGGGCACTATTTTTTAACTCCACTTACGATTTCCAAATATATTCTACTGCTGCGCCAAGATGTGTCAATCCATCTTGGTGGCCTTCCGCCCAAGCGCGTTCGCAGCGAACTACTCTGATACAAATGTGTTCTCATGGGCAGGTCGGATGGCTGGCCAGCTATACGCATAGCCCATTAGTTTACATTATTTCAGTGACATTTCTTGTAATGCGCGTAATGTTTTCAGACTGTGAGCGTTTAAGATTAAAACCGTACTGCCTCACAAAATATTTGCTTTCGATTAACAAAGGAACGGGTACTAACATAAGTAGTTTAACCAATTGTTCCAGTGACATTCGATCAAATTGATTATACTCATTAAAAAAAAAAATTATATTGCTGGAAAAAAATATCCTCACCGAATCAGCAAAGACAAAAATAAATAAATAGTAACTCAAACGCAGATCGCGTTGAATAAATTGCCTTTCTTACGTTCTGGTCCATACCGAAATTGGAAATCGGAAATAAATCTTTCAGGAACCATCAGCAACCCAGGGGCGTGGCACTGCAGCTGGCCGCGAATGCGCAAAAACTTGCGGCGCGAGTGACACATCTTCGCGTAGCAGTAGAATACTTTGTTTTATTTCTCATTTATTCAATCCCTGTTTTGATGTTCAGCTGTAATTTTACTTCTTCCAGCTATGGCAGTATTTCCATGTACTGTGCGCCTGTTCAGAAACGCACAGGGGATCTTACTGTACCGATTCTCCGCCAAAGGTGCACACTGTTCTCCTCAGCTGGAAGAACTTAACAGATTCTGCGCTTTGAAAACGGGCTGCGAAGGAGCCAATGGATTGACGGTCAGTCGTGAAAAAATGTCGATTTTAGAGTGTTTAGTTTCTTTTTGTGTATTTCAAGTTGGAAACATAACTCGAAATGGAGAGCAAACTCTATGTTTTGTTCCCCTTGCCCCTACCTAAATAATGAAAACAGACGAGGAATCCAAATTACTGACCGATCATTGAACGCTCCAGATATACCACACATCTGGTTACAACTTACAATTACTGTTTTCATCTTTCGTTCACTTTTCCTGTTGCCTTCAACGTCGAGTTCATCTGGATGCGAAGTTTTTACACAATGCGTGTTTGTAACTTTCATAAATATGTTGACAGTTTTCTGACCGCTTTAACACAGTATAGTCGCCACTTTCAGTATATTGTGCAAAGTATATTTACGGTCAAATAAGACTTCTTCCGTTTAAAAAAAACACCCATAAAGTTAGAGGAAGGATTTGACAAGGTAGCCTAATTTCGGTAAGGGATGGTTACAACACCCAACAAGTCTTCAACTCCGTCAGATATTTATTTACATCTTTCTAATCCTTTGTGCGAAGTGGTTTTTGTGATAAATGCTCAGTCATTAGTGATGTCTCTCTCTGTAACACTGCCACTTTTTGCTGATAT
>NW_027128498.1:0-1242 GCF_037325665.1 Littorina saxatilis
TCAACAGGGGTTGGGGGATCTACTATAGCTCAGTGACTAGCACTCGTGGCTTGAAAACCAACTTGTCGCTGTTTGGAGGGTTCGATTCCTGGAAGCAGCTATGGTTTAATTTCCAATTTAGACTCCCTTAAAGTGTTAGAACGCCCCGTGTGTGTGTGTGTGTGTGTGTGGGTGTGTGTGTGTGTGTGTGTGTGTGTGTGTGTGTGTGTGTGTGTGTGTGTGTTGAAATTTTGTAACACAAGTATAGGCATGCAGGAGACAAAATGGGTATTGGGCAGTCAGGGGTTTGTCATTATTCATTGACATACAAGAATGTGAATGAACCGGGTATTATCCGGGGTGCAACTAGTTTAATTAGATTTCTTGACGTGCGTGTCAAATTGCGATAGATTGGCTTTTGTATTATGGTCCAAAAGTTTCACAAAGAACCGGTGGAGGGAACTGGTGCTGATCTTGGTCAATAAACCCTCGACAGTAAGCCCGACTCTTCCCCCAAAAGCGGCGTATTGCTGCCTAAATGGCGGGGTGAAAACGGCCATACACGTAAAAAAAACCCCACCCCTTGAAAGAACACGAGTGTACCTGGAAGCTTCGGCCCATGAACGCATGAGAAGAAGCCCGACACTGTCGTTGTCCGACATACGATATACTCGTACTGCCCTTTCAACGCCAAGATGATAAAATCAAGTCTTTACATGCACACCACATATTATACCAAGGAAGCCTGAGTCGTCATTGTATGACTGGACAAGGACATTCTGCACTGTAATGATCTACGATTGTGCAGTTAGAGAGAAAGACGACAGGCTTTTATCTGGTGAATGCATGTCTCTATGCTCTTTCGTCACATGGGGTTCGTTTCGCAAAAAATGGTTTGCATGACTGCGCGGGGTAATTGTACACCTAATTATTACAGCTGACTAGCTTCTGTTCAAAGCAGGAGACTGGGTGTTACACGGGCTTTGGCATAGCTTTTTTTTCTCGCAAAAACTAATCTGCACGGCTGACGAAATGTCTATACTCAAAAGATTTCGGCCGGGTTGTTCTTTTCAAAGCAGAAGACCCAGTGTCACATATAATGGGCAGCGTTTCGCAAAAAGAAAAATATTTCTGGTTTGCAATGCTTGATGAAATGTCCTTGTTAATAGTAATGAGGACGCTAAACTGTTCTATTCCGAGTCTTGAGACGGGATGATTGGGCTAATTCAGTTGACAGATGTTGTGGGTTGGGGTGCGCAGTTA
>NW_027128499.1:0-7500 GCF_037325665.1 Littorina saxatilis
TTTTGTGAACTATATAGCTATACCTACATTCTTTGAAGGGGAACAAGGAAACAGCAAAACACAACGTGCAATTAAATCTACCATTCATCAACATCTCTCTCGTGTCATAAACATGTCCATAGTAGCTTGAACTCTGAACAGGGGGCAAATAGGTGGGCCTGTAATATTAGAAGTGTGCCAATTTGTTGTTGTTGTTGTTGTTAAATTGTTTCCGAATCTTGGAATCGTGACTACGTCACATAATTGTTGTGCCTGACTTGACTTGACTTATTCCGGTAGACTCCCTGTGGAGCATAGGGCCGCATTGTTGTGCCTACTTGTTGTTATTTTGTTTCTGTAATGTTTTGCCTCCTGAAATGTTTGCCTTTGTTTTGTGTTTTTTGTTTCCAGAACGCCCCAGTTTTACTTGTCTTTGACCGTAGCCTTTATTTCGCTTCAGAACATGTTTAAAAGACGAGTCACGTTTTTTTCCTAAAAAAATACAGTTGGCCCGGAATAACAGTTTGCAAAGCAAGACATGTACAGAGACAAGGCAGTCGACGTGCGCCACTTATCAAAATGGTTAAAAGCCCACTCCGCCTATAGAAAATATGTCGCCTCACTGCCTCAGATCTTGTAAGGCTTTGATAAGACAGCGAAGTAAACCAGCAGACACGTCTCCGTTCTGCTTGCTCCGCATACTTTATATCAAATAACCAAAGGGAAGTAATCGCTCTTAATGCATACGACATGTGTAATGGAGTAAGCGAGAGTTGTACGAAACCTTTCTCCTGGCACATGAGAGAATAATAAGCATTGAAATGAACAAGCGACTTTCATCCTCAAAAAAAGGATGATCGCCGCAAGCTCATATGCTCATCATTCTCCAAGGCACTCCAACTAACACTTACATACACAGTCATACACAAGAACCAGCTTTTATTCTCGACCGGACTTAGTCCTTAGATCAAGACTGGTTTAAACAAAACAAACACACACATTGTTACAGGGTCGCCTCGAAAGTATCAGTTAGAATTTCAAACAGAATGAGGCAGAGCGATGTTAAGATATCAAATAACCAAAGGCATACTTTGTTAAACTTCCGCTCCTTGACGCGGGCAAAACCAGGGGGGGGGGGGGGGGGGAGGGTGGGGCATTTACTGTCCTCTTGTTCATACAGGTCAACAGACACATACATACATTTGATATCACTTAACGGACATCAAGATCACAGTTGTCTGTGGACTTTTTCCACACACATTGACATTACAGTAATACAAATAAAATAAAAACCATAAAACTAACATCGATAACAAATCAACACACAATTCGATCAATTACAACATGTTGTTTAACGAAAACACATAAGCCCCCTTTTTTCAATCAAGTGTAAGAATACACAAACGGATGACGTCCAACGACGGAAACGTACGATGGAAGCATGATCAGGTAATACGAAGCAAACATCATGCATTTGATAAAACCTAGTGGAAGTCTTTATCGACATAGGACGAAATCCAGCAAATGCCCATGGGGGTAGATAGGGCTTGGTTGGTGGGACAAATAATGTTCACTTGCTGATGCGCGCACTTCAATGCTGCTGCTGCTGCTGTTGCTGCTGCTGCTGCTGCTTTGCCGCTAATGCAAGAGCGTATATCCTCTGGCACTCACTTGCCACAGTCGTTTGGCGCCAAAACCTCCACTACAACACCCTCCCCCCTCCCTCCTTACTTCTAGGTCCCGCCCACATCCGATATCTCCATTCCTTCCCCCTCCCTCTCCATCCTTGTCCAGTCCTAAATACCATCGCATCACCTTCAGTTCAAAAACAATTTATCGTTCCTCTATATTGACACTTTTATCATTGATAGGTGTACAAAATGTGTGCACGTAACACACTCTCTCTCTCTCTCTCTCTCTCTCTCTCTCTCTCTCTCTCTCTCTCTCTCTCTCTCTCTCTCTCTCTCTCTCTCTCTCTCTCTCTCTCTCTCTCTCTCTCTCTCTCTCTCTCTCTCTCTCTCTCTCTCTCTCTCTCTAATGTTTATTAACAGGGAATAAGATCATCCCTTAACTTGGTCACATACCACAAATCAAAAGTTTGTGCACACTGTGTGTGTTTTTTTAAATCGCGAATGACATTGGTGCCTTTATCAGAACAACATTAAAATCACAAAAACATTATCCAACATCAAGCATTCTGAGTGTTATATTTTGGTATGGCGTTGCGGGTCGTTAACATGCATATAACATGTCCAAGTCCGCATAACAAGAAGCCATGATTTTGGCAGATGATACATCCTCAGGTCGACGGTTTGTCGTATCGCATGAAAGCAGGAGGACACGCCTACACGATGGCGTTCATTGGATGGGAAAAATGTTCACTAATATAACCCTCGTTGAAGAGACGGATTTAGCTCGACACGTCTACACGATAGCGTTCATTAGATGGGAAGTATACATTTACTAATGTAACCCTCGTTGTAGATATGGACACGTGTACACGACAGCGTTCATTAGATGGGAAACATAGTTAGTCACTAGTGCAACCTTCGTTTGGGAGGTGGAGACGTGTACACAATGGCGTTCATCAGATGGGAAACATATTCACTAATATAACCCTCGTTGGAGAGATGGAAGCCGTGTAAAGTGTTTCTTATGGTAAACAGGATAAACCAAGAAAAGTGCTCTGGCGACCACCTCTTGATAACTACTGCCTGCCCAGTACGACAAAGTTCGTTCCTATACTATACACGGTCACTTTTCCACAATGACCACCTGCCTATAATGACTACTTGTAGTTGGTCGCTTGGGAGATCGTTATAAACAGGTTCGATTGCATAATATGTAATTGCTCTTCTCAGTCAACGTGTACTAAGAGTTTAAATAGCGCAGGAATCATAGATAGGGTCGTCCTTTAAAGGATATACACACTGTTGGCGTCGTTACTCCCAAATTGCATTATGCTGCTAGACCAACATGTGTGCAAGAATAATCCCTGAATATGCTTCTGTAGCTGCTTAATCATTCAAGACATGTTTCTTAAAAGAGGTGCGCGCAATCGGAATATAAGCCGATTTACTTGTTTGCTTAATTTGTTTTAATTACATTTAGTCAAGTTTTGACTAAATGTTATAACATAGAGGGGGAATCGAGACGAGGGTCGTGGTGTATGTATGTGTGTGTATGTGTGTGTGTGTGTGTGTGTGTGTATGTGTGTGTGTGTGTGTGTGTGTGTGTGTGTGTGTGTGTGTGTGTGTGTGTGTATGTGTGTGTCTCTCTGTCTGTCTGTCTGTGCGTGTGTGTGTGTAGAGCGATTCAGAGTAAACTACTGGACCGATCTTTATGAAATTTTACATGAGAGTTGCTGGGTATGATATCCCCAGATGTTTTTTTCTTTTGTTCGATAAATGTCTTTTATGACGTCATATCCGGCTTTTTGTAAAAGTTGAGGCGGCACTGTCACACCTTCATTTTTCAATCAAATTGATTGAAATTTTGGCCAAGCAATCTTCGACAAAGGCCGGACTTCGGTATTGCATTTCAGCATGGAGGCTTAAAAATTAATAAATGACTTTGGTCATTAAAAATCTGAAAATTGTAATTAAAATTATTTTTTTTATAAAACGATCCAAAATTACTTTTATTTTATTCTTTATCATGTTCTGATTCCAAAAACATATATATATGTTATATTCGGATTAAAAACAAGATCTGAAAATTAAAAATATAAAAATTATGATTAAAATTAAATTTCCGAAATTGTTTTAAAAACAATTTCATCTTATTACTTGTCGGTTCCTGATTCCAAAAACATATAGATATGATATGTTTGGATTAAAAACACGCTCAGAAAGTTAAAACGAAGAGAGGTACAGTAAAGCGTGCTATGCAGCGCAGCGCAACCGCTACAGCGCTGAACAGGCTCGTCACTTTCACTGCCTTTTGCACTAGCGGCGGACTACGGTCATTGTGAAAAAATGCAGTACGTTCAGTTTCATTCTGTGAGTTCCACAGCTTGACTAAATGTAGTAATTTCGCCTTACGGGACTTGTTAATTGCTTATTTATGAATGTATGTATGTAGGTCTGTATGTAATTATGTATTCATTTATTTATGTATCCATTGATTTCTTGATTGATTGCTTAATTGATTCATTGATTTTTTGATTTGTTTGTATTTATAGATTCATTTATTTTCAATTTCCTTTATTTATTAATTTTCTCTTTATTTGCGATTGAACTGTGTTTTTGTCTGTGAATATGCAAACCCCGTATTCATCCATACATCAAAACAAACAATCTATATTCACAGGTGCCGAGCACAGGGAGACCAAACAGACAACCCTGTCAGCTTGATGGAGAATAAAACCCTCATCAAGGCAGCGTTTAGGCCCCAGAAACGCAAAGGCCTATTATCATCTCCTCACGCGACATGAACAAGTCGTGCTGATGCGACTGCGCACTGGGCATAAGCGCCTAAATGCACACAGGTCCCAAACAGATTAAGCTGGTCCCCTCCCCTCCGTGCAGCTGTGGACTAGAGGACCAGACCACTGAACACATCCTCCAGCGATGCACCATCCTTGGAGTCTGAGAAAAAACGTGTGGCCAACTGCAGTCTCCCTCCACTGCAAGCTGTACGGAGGAAAGGGAGACCTGGAGAAGACGGCATCATTCGTCTCGCTGTCCAGGCTGACAATATAGCTAGTGTGATCGACAAGAAGAAGAAGATGAAGGTGCTGACTTATGACCTGCGTAATTGTAACTCACTCAAAATATGTGCCCAAATCAAAGTAAAAATGTATTCACTTGTCATAAGGCGCTTTCAAAAGTCGAACCAAATCCGACACAATGAAACTCGTAGGTAAATAAAGAAAGCCTAGATAGCAAGAAACACGCATTTAACTAAGCAGACGCCCGAGTCGTCCTTCTACCACATTTGACCCCTACCTCAACCCCCCCACACCCACACCCACACACTTAAAGACTGACAGACAGACGGACCGACATACATACAGACAGACACACAGACACACACACACACACACACACACACACACACGCACACACATACACACACACACACACATACACACATACACCTACACACACACACACACACACACACACACAGACACATAAACACACACGCACACACACCCCGCACACACGCACACACACCCAGAATCGTTCACCTGTCACTAGCGAGACTACAAGTCGTGTAATCCTGAGTTAATGTCAGATAAAAAAGAGGAGCTACAAGTAAGATTAAGGACAGGAAGCGCCAGGACAGTTGACCATGACTGTCTGTCTGCAGCGAGGAAACATCACGCACAGCATGGACAATAGTCAGCCGGGAAGGACATGGAAGAGCGTATGGGTAAACAGAGAGTGAATGTGAGCCAGCTTAGGCACTTGCCAAAGAAACTGGAGAAATATTAAAGCCTAACAGTTGAATACACACGCACTATGAGTGTTGACTTTTTTTCTTTTCTCAAGCATATCTATCACATTTCCATCTATTTATATCGGTCTATGTGTCTGTCTGTCTGTCTGTCTGTCTGTATGTCTGTCTGTCTGTGTGTCTGACTGTTTGTCTGTCTCACAGTCTGTCTGTCTGACTGTTTGTCTGTCTTTCTGTATGTGTGTATGTCGGACTGCATATTTGTCTCTCAGTCTGGCTGTCTGGCTGGCTGTCTGACTGTCTGTCTGTTTGCCTGTATGTCTGTATACATGCCTGTCAGCCTGTCTGTCAGCCAGCCTGTCTCTCTCGCTGGTTGTCTATGTCTATGTTTTATTTACCTCTTTTTACTCAAACGGATCATATGATTTGTGAAGGCCGGATTTACATGATTCTCCGTTGACGTCTTGAACGCATTCTTCTTCATAAAATACGAGAACATGACCTGCCCATGTCACTGTGTGTTGACGTATAATGACGCCTAGCAAGCTGCACCCGGACATATTGACGTCATTGATGACGTGCCTGTTGAGTCATTTGACCAAGTGCTGTGTCGCGGTCTTCATTCCTTGCGTTCTGCAAGTTAACATGAACGCATGGATCAGACAGTTGGTCACGTAAACAGAAAACAAGTCGCGTAAGGCGAAATAACAAGATTTAGTCAAGCTGTCGAACTCACAGAATGAAACTGAACGCACTGCTTTTTTTTCACCAAGACCGCATACTCGTAGTTTCGTCAGTCCACTGCTCGTGGTAAAGGCAGTGAAATCGACAAGCCAGAATAGTGCGGTAGTTAATGGTCGCGCTGAGCAGGATAACACGCTTTTCTGTATCTCGATTCTTTTTAGCGTACTGAGTTTGTTTTAATGTAAACATATCATATATATATATGTTTTTGGAATCAGGGACCGACAACAAATAAGATGAAATTGTTTCTAAATCGATTTCGGACAATTAATGTTAATCATAATTTTCATATTTTTAATGTTCAGAGCTTATTTGTAATCCAAATATAACATATGTATATGATTTTGGAATCAGACAATGACGAAGAATAAGATGAAATTTGTTTTGGATCGTTTAAAAAAAATGTAATGACAAGTTTCCGATTTTGAATGACCAAATTCATTAATTAGTTTTTAAGCCACCAAACTGAAATGCAATACCAAAGTCCGGCCTTCGTCGAAAATTGCTTTGCCAAAATTTCAATCAATGTGATTAAAAAAAACAAGTCGCGTCAGGCGAAAATACAATATTTAGTCAAGTAGCTGTCGAACTCACAGAATGAAACTGAACGCAATGCAACGCAGCAAGACCGTAGCATCGTCAGTCCACCGCGCACGGCAAAGGCAGTGAAATTGACAAGAAGAGCGGGGTAGTACTTGCGCTGAGAAGGATAGCACGCTTTTCTGTACCTCTCTTCGTTTTAACTTTCTGAGCGTGTTTTTAATCCAAACATATCATATCTATATGTTTTTGGAATCAGGAACCGACAAGGAATAAGATGAAAGTGTTTTTAAATTGATTTCGAAAAAAAAAAAATTGATAATAATTTTTATATATTTAATTTTCAGAGCTTGTTTTTAATCCGAATATAACATATTAATATGTTTTTGGAATCAGCAAATGATGTAGAATAAAATAAACGTAAATTTGGATCGTTTTATAAATTTTTATTATTTTTTACAATTTTCAGATTTTTAATGACCAAAGTCATTAATTAATTTTTAAGCCACCAAGCTGAAATGCAATACCGAAGTCCGAGCTTCGTCGAAGATTACTTGACCAAAATTTCAACCAATTTGGTTGAAAAATGAGGGCGTGACAGTGCCGCCTCAACTTTCACGAAAAGCCGGATATGACGTCATCAAAGACATTTATCAAAAAAATGAAAAAAAACGTTCGAGGATTTCATACCCAGGAACTCTCATGTCAAATTTCATAAAGATCGGTCCAGTAGTTTAGTCTGAATCGCTCTACACACACACACACACACACACACACACACAGACACACACACACACACACACACACACACACACACACACACACGCACATACA
>NW_027128499.1:15000-32275 GCF_037325665.1 Littorina saxatilis
ACCACCGCCGCGCGCCTCAACCCACGCGCACCCCCCCTCCACCCCAGCACCCCATGTCGCGCATGATGATGATCCCGCGAGTGAGGACCATGATCAACCAGCAAGCCACGCAGTTCGGGGACATGGCCTACTACACGCAGCACGGCTGTGTCGACCCCACCCCTGCCGTCGCCCCGGCTGGAGGAATCCGCCCCACCCAGACCCTGTGGTACGGCTGCCAGTCGCCCGTCTCCAAGATGGTGTGCATGCGCGCGGGCCGCACTGCAGCAGGCCCCGGCAACAACATGGCGATGATCATGTCCATGATGAACCCCTCCATGGCCCGCACCTTTGAGAAGTGCCTGGCCCCTAAGATGCTCACCAATATGATGATGCAGGGATTCTCTGGCGGCGCTGGAGGCATGAACCCGAGCATGATGATGATGATAAACGGCGGTGGTGGCGGCGGCGGCGGCATGGCTGGCATGATGCCCATGTTGATGATGATGATGAACAGGCAGAACCAAGCCAGAGGAAACATGGGAGGAATGGGAGGAATGAGAGGAAACATGGGAGGAAACATGGGAGGAAACATGGGAGGAAACATGGGAGGAAACATGGGAGGAATGGGAGGAAACATGGGAGGAAACACAGGAGGAAGCATGAACGGAGGACAGGCCACCGCACCAGCAGCTACAGGCTCCCCGTTGAGCGCAGCAAGCCCCAACAAAGGGGTGTTCAAAGACCCCAACACTGCCAACACTCTCATCAGCCAGGCGGCCAAGATCCCAATGGGCGCTGCCCAGCCCCTCCAGCAAACTCCCGCCAACCCCTTCGCCGCATCTGGAGGCATGGGAGGCAACCGGGCAGGCTCTAACCTTCCAGTCGGAGCAGCATCTGGAGGCATGGGAGGCATGGGCGGAGGACAGGCACAGCCGGTGGACTGTTCTGCCGTCATTCCCCTCGTCATGTCCCGCGTGATGGCTGCAGGTGAGGGATTCGCCGGTCCTGAGGCCCAGGAGGCTATCACGGAGCTGAGGAAACAGTACCTGCCCTACAGCTGCCAGGAGCTCAGGCTCAAGTACACAGGAATGCCCCTCAGGATGTGCTGCCCCGGAAAAGGTGAGTGTACTTAAATACGAAGAAGAACAACAACAAGAACAATAATTTATTCTGCTATATAGCATCACTGCCATTGGTACGTGTCCTGGTGTGGAAACACGCATGCATCCATACACTCCTTGCATAAAGTCAAAAGGCTAACAGCAAATAAATTAGGACAAAGCAAAGCATTCACAGGAACATCGACATAACGGCAATACTTAAACATGAATAAAAAAAAAAAAGATTTGTAATTGTTAGCAGTGTATTAATTTTGTTTTGTGTTTTTTGTTTTGTTTTAATAAATCAGACCACGCCGAGTTCTTTTCTGCTGAAAAAAACGGAACAAAATCAAATTAACCAGTTACGCATTAAAACAAACATTAGTTTGCTGACAGTCCTGAGGTGCTACTATGACAGTCATTTAAAGGATTCAAAGGTTTAGAGAGTGACGATGCAACACCACAACATTCTGTAATTAATGCACCATCTGAAAATAGCCAACCACAGCCTGTTTGTAAACAGTCGTATTTAAAACTTAGTAGCGAGCCACTCTTAAAGTACAGTACATTTAGGTAATTTACACTCACATAATTAAACGACACAAACTAGGCATAGAGAGCGCACACACAACAACAACACACAATCTAACACATGAATTATCAGAAATAAGCGGTACAAAAATAAAGAGGCAGACAGAAAAAGAGACAGAATAAGACAGAGATAGACTGACAGACATAGAGACAGAGACAGACAACGACAGATAGAGAAAGACAGCGACTCAGAGAACGAGACGGAGAGGCAGAAACAGAGTGCGTTCACATGTTTTCATCTGTGTTGTTTGTTTTCTGTTTCAGTTGACCCACCAACGATCATGGATCTGTTCAGTGCAAAGGGTGCTGGTGCAGCGTAAAAACCGCGTTCCACCTTCAGACGTTCGCCTTCAGATATGCAAATGTGTGATTGATCCAATCAAACGAAAGCAACATCGTGCAAAAGACAAACTGGGAAAGGGACGTACCTGAATCTTGTAATTTCTGTTCAAAAATTTAGATTTTCCAAACGTTCACTATTAAGATTATTTCACTCATGTTTACATAAAACCCAACTAAATCTGTAGATTGTTAGCACTCACGAAGCCTCGGCCCAAGAGTGTAAACTTGTCGCGTGTTATCGTTTCCATGGAATACATCCCTAGCTAAAATGAAATACTGCTCGATCAAAATGTCACCGGCCATAAATAAATATTCTAACTGCAAAATGTTTGTGTTTGTTAGCATTACTGCTTATAGTACAAACGAACCTATTTTTTTGTGTTAAACGACAATTAGACTGTCGTTACTTTCCAATGTCTAGCTATTGTTTAAAAACAAGATTTGAGAACGTTTTCATATATATTCTCAATAAAACCAACACATACTTAACGTGTGCAATGAAACTAATTAGAATATTTACTTCGCTTGTTTTAAGCGCCAACATTGTTATTCAACATGCCTAATTTAAATTGTGGATTGTGTTCAAATTACAGTATATCGAATTCTCGATTCCATGTATATAATAGCATGCATGCGTGTACATGAGTAAATGAGAGAGTTCCATGTTTAGGGCAGCGCGCCGTTTAAGCGTGTGTATGCGTGTGGTTGTGTGTATAGCACTCTTGTGGAGTCAAGAAAAGATGCAATTAAAATAGACTTTCTGACTTTGTTTAATCTACGTGATATTTGCAGTTTGCAGAGCAACTCATTTTCTGGGTCCGCAAAACTTACACAAACATTGTATATAAACATGCATTATTTGTCAAAGGGATGCCCCTAGAAATAAACAATGACAACAATCCACATGTGTGCCATTTGAATTGAATGCAACGCTTGTAGGCGGTTGCAGTTATGACTTTTTTTTTTTTAGCCCTGTTCAAAGTTAAATCAGTTAGTGTTGTGTTTGTCCGTGTCTGTGTAAGTCGCTACTAGTCTTTTATCGTCGTGTATCATGAATGCATCCAAGTGAACAGAGTTGCGGGCATCGACCCTAGGTAATGTCTCTCTTTCTATCTCTCTCTTTCTCTCTCTCTCTCTCTCTCTCTCTCTCTCTCTCTCTCTCTCTCTCTCTCTCTCTCTCTCTTTCTTTATATCTCTCTCTCTCTGTCTCTCTCTCTGTCTCTCTTTCTCTCTCTCTCTCTCTCTCTCTCTCTTTCTCATTCTTTCTCTCTCTCTCTCTCTTTCTTTGTGTCTCTCTCTCTTTCTCTCTCTCTATCACTCTCTCTCTCTTTCTCTCTCTCTTTCTTTCTCTCTCTCTCTCTCTCTCTCTCTCTCTCTCTCTCTCTCTCTCGCTCTCTCTCTCTCCGCGTTCAGAGAGGTAGTAACACACGCAAATACAAGCAGTCATGCCTTCTTGTTTTTAGTCTTTGTTTGTTTGCTTAACGCCCAGCCGACCACGACCGGCACGGTGGCCTAGTGGTAAGGCGTCCGCCCCGTGATCGGGAGGTCGTGGGTTCGAACCCCGGCCGGGTCATACCGAAGACTTTAAAATTGGCAATCTAGTGGCTGCTCCGTCTGGCGTCTGGCATTATGGGGTTAGTGCTAGGACTGGTTGGTCCGGTGTCAGAATAATGTGACTGGGTGAGACATGAAGCCTGTGCTGCGACTTCTGTCTTGTGTGTGGCGCACGTTATATGTCAAAGCAGCACCGCCCTGATATGGCCCTTCGTGGTCGGCTGGGCGTTAAGCAAACAAACAAACAAAGCCGACCACGAAAGGCCATATCAGGGCGGTTGTTTTTAGTCGCAGTTGTAGGTCCACAAAACATAGTCATAGTAAATAGCTTGCACAGATACATACATCGGAACAAACAAGTGAACAATCAATCAATCAATCAATATGAGGCTTATATCGCGCGTATTTCGTGGGTACAGTTCTAAGCGCAGGGATTTATTTATTTATTTTATTTTGTAAATGTTTTTATGCAATTTATATCGCGCACATATTCAAGGCGCAGGGATTTATTTATGCCGTGTGAGATGGACTTTTGTTACACAATACATCACGCATTGACATCGGCCAGCAGATCGCAGCCATTTCGGCCTACTTTTCACGGCCTATTGTTTAACACAACGTATTGTTTACGTGTTCCCCTTAAAACAATACAAATTGTGGTAATTGGTGGTAATTACACTTATTTAAAAGGACGAGGGTACACAACCATACATTATTGGTCAGCGCAGCCAGGGGTACGATTAAGTATCGCTTATTCCTCACTGTTGGTTCCTTTTAAGCGATAACAACCGAGAAATAAACGATTCCCAAAAGGGTCTGAGTTGGACAAGAAACAACAACAGAAAAACAGGAACATTAATCACACAAGGAACACGGAAAGAGACGGAGATTTCTGACACCAACTATGACATACGGGTTAAGTTGGCAGCTTACACAATACATCCGATGGCACTTCAGATGAAAGGTGACAGCCAGAGAAGAGACAAGAAATCGTGACCTTCCGAGGCGAGCAAACATACATATACTGACCCAAATGTGACCACAAATCACTAGTTATGACCACACCGTATGTACACCACAGGACATGTAGACCAGGAGGATAAATGATGATATTTATGTGATATGTTACTTGTTGCAGTAATGTACATTGGCAGTGTACAACGTTATATATAGATAAGGTGTAGCAAGGATAGATCATTACGAATCATAGGTTCCCGTTCCGTGTGTAAAAGAGGATATCATAGTGCAGAGAGATTATTTGAAATAAGGTGGAATCGGAACACAAGGGGATACCAGCAGGTCGACTTAAGCATTGGCGTCCAATCATATGGAAACACGGAAACAATAGTGTACACAGACAGAAACATACACATAGTTGTGTGTTGTGCAGAAAGAACGAAACGACAATCGCAGGCCGCACACTTACAGGCTTGGACTGACAAAGAGAAAGGTTGACAAACAGACAGACAAAGAGAAAGGTTGACAAACAAACAGACTGACAAAGAGAAAGGTTGACAAACAAACAGACTGACAAAGAGAAAGGTTGACAAACAAACAGACTGACAAAGAGAAAGGTTGACAAACAAACAGACTGACAAAGAGAAAGGTTGACAAACAAACAGACTGACAAAGAGAAAGGTTGACAAACAAACAGACTGACAAAGAGAAAGGTTGACAAACAAACAAACTGACAAAGAGAAAGGTTGACAAACAAACAAACTGACAAAGAGAAAGGTTGACAAACAGACAGACAAAGAGAAAGGTTGACAAACAAACAGACTGACAAAGAGAAAGGTTGACAAACAGACAGACAAAGAGAAAGGTTGACAAACAGACAGACAAAGAGAAAGGTTGACAAACAAACAAACTGACAAAGAGAAAGGTTGACAAACAAACAGACTGACAAAGAGAAAGGTTGACAAACAGACTGACAAAGAGAAAGGTTGACAAACACACAAACTGACAAAGAGAAAGGTTGACAAACAAACAGACTGACAAAGAGAAAGGTTGACAAACAAACAGACTGACAAAGAGAAATGTTGACAAACAGACAGACAAAGAGAAAGGTTGACAAACAGACAGACAAAGAGAAAGGTTGACAAACAAACAGACTGACAAAGAGAAAGGTTGACAAACAAACAGACTGACAAAGAGAAAGATTGACAAACCAAGAGATACGCAGACATTGCATCTAGACATTACGAGAGTTTCTTCTTCTTCTGTGTTCATGAGCTGAAACTCCCACGTTCACTCGTGTTTTGACAGAGTCGATTTGTACGTGTATGATCGTGTTTACCCCGCATTCAGGCAGCCATACGCCGATACCGGGGGAAAGAGAGATTCGCGGACTCGACCCTAACCCCCTCACTCCCCTGACACACGCTGTCTGTCTCCTCTCTTCACCATTCGGAATTGTCATCCCGAGAATTTCCCCCAATTAACTCATCATTGGGTAACCCCATATTTCCTTAAACCCTGATTTACCTAATCCACAATAAACCCGACAGCCATATCCCGAGAGACCATGATTGATGCTCCTCGAAGTCTCTTCTCGGAAGGAGGCGCACAACGACTCACCCAGTAAGTTGTTTATCGTTCAGAGTCGAGCAAAGGAGTGAAGGGGAGACAGGCAGACCAAGACAAACGGCCTTGGCTTTGCCGATCTGTCTCTCTGATTGTCGTCACACACGAATGAATATGTCACGTTTGCTGTCATCGTTCGCTCTTCCTTCTTCTTGGAGAAAATGGGACGCGTGTCCTGTTTACCGTATATGTATTTGTGCCTGTCTGATAGTATGCGTTTTGTGGCGGTGGTAAAGCTCTCCATACTCCCGCGTTTGTTAAGTTGAGTAAGGAGACACGGTCTGTAAAGAAAAGGAGGACAAGATACAATAATAGGACATACAATGAGAAGAGGAAAAACAAAACAAGCTTAACAAACTAACCAGAACAAAAACAAGACAATAATAAGGCCAAAAAATAGGTCTGTTTACGGTAACATAGGCCAAAAAAATAGGGTCAGTAGGTCGGGATTTTTTTTTTCTCCAAAAAAACATATTTTTACGTGTTTTTTTTTTTTTTTTTTTTTTTCCAAATGCCAAAAAAAAGTCTAGGGTCGCGCGAAAAAAATAGGGTCGGTCGGGTTACCGTAAACAGACTATTTTTTGTTTGTTTGCCTAAACAACGTTGTCCGATGGACAGTAACAAAGTAGTCCATTGTGACCTAATTGTATTACAGATGGTGGATTCACATTTTATCTCACAAGCCTGACAAGAATGTCTGAAATCATTGTGTCTTCACATCTCTTTAGTTGTGCGACATAAAATTAATAATATTATGACATTGACATTGACACGGTTCTGCACAGGTACTTTATGTTGATGGGCGATTGAAAAGGCGTCTGCTGTAAATCAATGATGTAATCAATGACAATGGGAGGTTGTTGTTGTTTGTTTTGTCTTCACAAAATGTAGACGAATGACTGCAAGTGTATTCCTACACGAAACTGCTACACTGTGCGATAGTGACTCTACTCATCCGACAACACTTTTACAACATCATTTGTGATGAAGGGGGAGGTGTTTATTGTAAAACACGTTTACACTCAAGCCTTCCCTGGCGACCACCTCAGAGGAGGAATATTTGCCCACAACGACCACCCCATACGAACTCCACGTTTGTTGTCAAGTTTGTTGTTTGTTTATTAAATTCATTTTCCATAGCGACCACCTGTTTCTAACTATCACATTTGGTCGATTACTTTTTCGGTCAGTATAGAACTTTAATTCACCTCAAGGGCCTAATGATAGGGACAACTCATTCTGCTCTTTTCCTTCACACCTCCGCTACACTGCACAATGGAGATTTTTTTGTTTGTTTTTGTTTTGTGTTTGCTTAACGCCCAGCCGACCACGAAGGGCCATATCAGGGCGGTGCTGCTTTGACATATAACGTGCGCCACACACAAGACAGAAGTCGCAGCACAGGCTTCATGTCTCACCCAGTCACGTTATTCTGACACCGGACCAACCAGTCCTAGCACTAACCCCATAATGCCAGACGCCAGGCGGAGCAGCCACTAGATTGCCAATTTTAAAGTCTTCGGTATGACCCGGCCGGGGTTCGAACCCACGACCTCCCGATCACGGGGCGGACGCCTTACCACTAGGTCAACCGTGCCGGTCTGCACAATGGAGAGACGGTTCATCCGACAACACTACTGTGACAGTGCTACGTACAGTTCTTAACACATTGTGGGAATAACGATAAGAAACGTGAATGCTATATGGCACACTTATATTATGAATGGCAGGGTATGCTTTCATCTTAGAGCCTTGCATTACAGTCTTTATAAATCGTAAAGGAATTCCATTATAAATCACACACACACACACACACACACACACACACACACACACACACACACACACACACACACACACACACACACACACACACACACACACACACACACACATACACACACACACATCATTTAACCGCGTTCATATAATTTTTATGTTTTATTCCACAAAAGGCATTTAGTGATATAATAGTCAACATTTCACTTTGGAGCAACGACGAAAATGTGAAGGACTGCATGTAGCTGTTACGTGACCCGATTAACACACCTTGTCGACTATCAAGCTGGTTAGTGTATATTATGATGAAGGTCTTGTGCAGTGTGTAAATCACACGGATCCATCAAGTGAGGTATGTCAGTAAAACATGGTTCAGTGAGTTCATGTTGGATGCTTGACAAAAAACAAAAAAACAAAACAAAAAAAACGTAGGGTTTCATTCTTTTCATTTATTTTTCAGCTTGAAGCGGACTGCATGCAACTGAGGCAAAAAAAGAGAAAAGAAAAAGAAGAAAGAAAAAAAAAGTGTTTGTTTGCATGGAGACGATACTCACGCTATCGTACATGCGCTGCATTCAAATGAGAGAAAAGCGTAATTACTAATGTTTCATTACAATAAAAAAAAAACTCATCTAATGTGGTTTGTCATTGACAACAAGACACGTTTAGCCAGGGGCATGTGATTTGTTACCCCTGGCGCAAATGCTAGGCTGTGGCTAAAGCTACACGCTTGCTAAGCAGAGCATACTATACGTCACATGTAGTTTTGACTAAAATATAGCATCTTACACAGATTCATTCATTCTTCTTCGGATGGGCCACTCTCTAGTGAGGTAGTGAGGTAGTGATTGACTCCTCCAATGTTTGTCTGAGGTTTTGGCAAGGGTATTCACTCTTCCATAACCCTACAGACCCGACCCAGTTGTTTTCGGAATTCATCCATTAGGAGATACATCATGAGAGACTTGCTTGACAGTATCAATGTCTTTATAGAAGTAAAGAGACCCTGTGTGGAATATAATGCACAGAGAAGGAGCTCGTGCAACATGGTGAGGCTGGGGTGAGAGTTAGAGTGTTGGGGGGGGGGGGGGGGAACGAATATAATAACGATGCAGGTGGTGCCAAGTAGGATACATTCCTACAGAAGGCGGACGGAACATGTCTTCGCTAGTGATAGTGAACTTAACAAAGCAAGATGACAACAGCGCCCGGTTCTCTCTCTCTCTCTCTCTCTCTCTCTCTCTCTCTCTCTCTCTCTCTCTCTCTCTCTCTCTCTCTCTCTCTCTCTCTCTCTCTCTCTCTCTCTCTCTCTCTCTCTGTCTCTCTCTCTCTCTCTCTCTCTCTCTCTCTCTTTATCTCTCTCTCTCTCTTTATATCTCTCTCTCTCTCTCTCTCTCTTTCTCTCTCTCCCTTTCTCTCTCTCTCACTCTCTCTCTCTCTGTCTATCTCTGTCTCTCTGTCTCTCTCTGTCTCTCTGTCTCTCTGTCTCTGTCTCTGTCTCTGTCTCTGTCTCTGTCTCTGTCTGTCTCTCTGTCTGTCTCTCTCTCTCTCTCTCTCTCTCTCTCTCTCTCTCTCTCTCTCTCTCTATCTCTCTCTCTCTACTTATATATATACAGTACATTAATATCCGTTTCTGAGATTAGTTTTTTATGTTGTATTTGTATTCTTCAGCATTCGTCTTACAAATCTAAACTTGGAAGTGCTATCTTTTTACACACACGAAAAGACAGGAAGGCTGACGACACATGTTAATTATATGTTAAGTTTCCTAATAAGCAATGCATAGCATGCCACCTATTTGTAGTAATGCGCTAAAACGTTAATTGTCAGGTAGTTTAGATGTGTTTCTTGCATGTCTCATTTATCAACCGCGTGGAGCGTGTTTTAAACTAAGCAAAATAATGCACTTCGTGCTTTACAGAACTATGTATTTTAAGAAGGTTTTAGGTTTAGATACAGGGCTGTCAGGGTTGGGTCCACAATTAGTGAATCGGCAACACTTGTTATTTTCTTTCCCGAAACTTGGCCGTCTTTTTATCTTATTTTTATTTCTTCATTTTGGTTCTTCTATTTTGTAAGCGACATCGAATTAATTTAGCGATACGTTACAGTAACATTAACTTTGTGTCTTTGTATCTGTGTATTTTGTTAGTCCACTACAAAAAAACACGATAGGTCGATGCTTGTGTGACTGTTTCTGTTTGTCCAAAGTTAATAGTTCTATAAACGTAAATAGTCCCCCTCTTTATTTTATTTATTTTGTCAGAATTAACCGACTTTCTCCGGCACAACAAGGAACAGGAGTAACTTAGAACAGACAAAAGCTTCCGCAAAATGTGTCAACACTGTGATGTCGCTTCCAGCACATTTGGGGAAAGAAATAAACCCTGACAACATGCCTGGGATACTGACATAAAACATGTATGTAGAGCACTCCCATTCGCTCAGCTCAGACAAAACAAACATGTGTGTCGGGTCTTAGCAGTTCACTGTCGGACACAACAGGACACTGTTATTTACGGCGCATCTAAACATGAAGTGCATTTCCTCATTAAGAATGTCTGGCCTGTGCCCAGAGCGTGTTTGTGTTTGTTATCTGTTGATTCTCACTTGTTTTCTCTTTTCGCATTAAGTTAGATACATAATTCCATTAATACAAGTTAGTACTTGCAGTCGTTACCCGGTAATACACGCGGCTTTTGGGCTTTCCCCGAACATAAGACATAAGACATAAGATTTTATTTCAACCACGTGCATTACACAGGAATATATCTTGGTTTGAGATCATTCAATACATAGTACATTCAAACTTAACAACCAAACAGACTGCTAACAGAACTGTATACACACACTCACTTACACCCACACGCACACACTGACACACACACACACACACACACACACACACACACACACACACACACACACACACACGCACGCACGCACACACGCACGCTCGCACATAAACACACACACACACACACACACACACACACACACACACACACACACTCACTTACACCCACACGCACACACTGACACACACACACAAAAACGTGAACATACCCAGCATGCTTCCTCCGAAAACGGCGTATGGCTGCCTAAATGGCGGGGTAAAAAAAGGTCATACACGTAAAATTCCACTCGTGCAAAAAAACACGTGTGTACGTGGGAGTTTCAGCCCACGAACGCAGAAGAAGAAGAAGCACAACCGACATAATGTTGGCACCGTTAACACCGCACCGCATTGAACAATCACCAAAGTGTTCTGAGAGAAAATGGGTATCTAAAAGGGACGAAAAGCTTCCATAACAAGACATTCCTCCGAGGTAGGAAAAACACCCCCGTCAGAGAACTCAGAACTTTATTACATGCGGAGAGAGAGAGAGAGAGAGAGAGAGAGAGAGAGAGAGAGAGAGAGAGAGAGAGAGAGAGAGAGAGAGAAAGAGAAAGAGAGAGAGAGAAAGACCGAGAGAGAGAGAGAGAGAGAGACAGAGACAGAGAGACAGAGAGACAGAGAGACAGAGAGACAGAGAGACAGAGAAACAGAGAGACAGAGAGACAGTCAGAAGTCAGAAGTCAGAAGTCAGAAGTCAGAAGTCAGAAGTCAGAAGTCAGAAGTCAGAAGTCTGAAGTCTGAAGTCAGAAGTCAGAAGTCAGAAGTC
The DNA here is from genome assembly GCF_037325665.1 of Littorina saxatilis. NCBI lineage: Eukaryota > Metazoa > Mollusca > Gastropoda > Littorinimorpha > Littorinidae > Littorina > Littorina saxatilis. The sequence goes on from NW_027128499.1 coordinate 26,597, forward strand.
AGAAGTCTGAAGTCTGAAGTCAGAAGTCAGAAGTCTGAAGTCAGAAGTCAGAAGTCAGAAGTCAGAAGTCAGAAGTCAGAAGTCAGAAGTCAGAAGTCAGAAGTCAGAAGTCAGAAGTCAGAAGTCAGAAGTCAGAAGTCAGAATTCAGAATTCAGAAGTCAGAAGTCAGAAGTCAGAAGTCTGAAGTCTGAAGTCAGAAGTCAGAAGTCAGAAGTCTGAAGTCTGAAGTCAGAAGTCAGAAGTCTGAAGTCTGAAGTCAGAAGTCAGAAGTCAGAAGTCAGAAGTCAGAAGTCAGAATGTTTATTCGCGTAAACACAGGGTCCATTGCGAAAGGGTACGTCGAGGTAGGAAAAACACCCCCGTTGGTCAAAGGGAAATAACCATTCTCACTGCCACCAACTGAGAAGGTTATTTCCCTTTGACCATTAATATGTCACTCTTAATCTTAATCCACCAATAACTCCCTAACCGTGTGTTTGACTGGTCCCAATTTTTGTAAGGACCGTCTCAGGAATGTATAGAACCTGTTCACCAAGTTTGGTGACGATCGGTCCGTTCATTCTTGAGATATATATGCGAACACAAACAAACAAACAAACAAACAAACAAACAAACAAACAAACAAACAAACAAACAAACAAACAAACAAACAAACAAACACATCGAGCGAAACCTATACACACCCCTATACCGGGGATGTAAAAATGTGCCAACACTGAGATATTAAATAAACCCCGAAAACATTCCTGGGATCATGACATAAATCAAGTATTTAGAGGACTCCTATTTGCTCAGTTCAGACGACACACACTTTGTAATTTAACATTCAAAATCGAAAAGCACTGACATCATATAACGACCGATATAATGTTGGCACTAATAACATCAAACCGCATTGAACAATCACCGAACGGCACTGATGGCATTTCACAAAAAAATAAATATCTACCCACAATTTCCTCTTGATTGGGATCATGTCATAGTTTCGTTGGTTTGATGACGCCCTATGCTTACTTTATTAGGTAAAGGGAAGCAACCGGTTGCAGATGGGCGTTAATAGAGACAATGAAGAGTACTACTTGCTTGTAAGATTATAGGCTTTTGGTCAGAAATAAATGTATGTTTTCTAGTGAACTGGCCGGTTTTGAGGGGAACCCGAAAGAGTGTGTGTATAACCAGACATATGATCGACAAGCACCTTCTTGTGCCAACCCTCTTTAACCTAGCCAGCCTTTTATATAATTATGTCCCTCCACTTACACATTTAAGAAAACGAGCATTAGCATACTGGCATTCCCCGTTGGAAGTGTTCAAGCGTGCTTGTGCCAAATGATGCAATCACACTTGTATTTCTCAAAACAAAAATGCAATATCAGTATGTTCTTTTCGAGATTGGTATTTTTTCTTTGAACAGCTGTTTTCTCCCCACACACCAGGTCAGACAAACACTAGGAAAGAGAGAATGCTGCATGTCCTACAGGCTAAATAGTTCGCCTCTGAAGGAGCAGATATGGGTTACATGATTCGAGTTTTACTCCCTCACGGCTTGTGGCGAGATACACAGATGTATGCCTGTTTTTAGGTGGTATCAGCCATATGCACGTATGGCAGAATGACCGAGGTCTTGTACGTGCCATTGTGGTGGCACGGGGGTGGGACATGGCTTCCGCCTCTGGGTCAGCACATCACTTCCGATCACAATCCCAGTGCTCTATCAACTGAGCTACCGGGCCCCCAACACGCACTTGACAACCAATAGTTGTTTATATCTAGGTCGCAACTCTAGTTAACACCAGGTTCAATACTTTATTTCACAAGCAGACCGTAACAATGAAGGAGCACAACCCTACATTGTGGTATTGTAGATGAAGTGTAGTTAAACTCTCTTTCTAGTTATTATTGTAAGGAAGACTAAAATACGGCATTGCAGATTCACAGGAATCGTTTAAGGAATTGAAGCATTTACAATAACAAAACGAACAATGCTACTACAAAAATGCACCTACCGCTAGCATTGCACCAAGCCAAAGGGAAATTTGAAAATAAAAACAACAACAATGGGCTAGAAGCCACCAATAACCCGAACAAGGAGTAACACGTATGCATATACTGAGTGTTGATAGTAACGCATACAAGTCGTGGGTCTATATTGTAACAATGTACTAATGTGTTACCTTCTGAACATTACCGTCATTACAGAGGATGCCATTTTTGTTTGGATCTTCTCTTGCAAATATGCCAGAAAGAACTACCTCTTTGTTTGTTCATTGGCACAAACCCACACGGCTTATATGCGTATGACCGTTTTTACCCCGCCATTTAAGGAGCCATACGCCGCTTTCGGGGGATGCATGCTAGATATGTTTGTGCTTCTATAACCCACCGAACTCTGACATGGATTATAGGATATTTCCGTGCGCACTTAGTCTTGTGCCTGCGTAGACACACGAAGGCACTAGCAGATCTGCACATAAGTTGACCTTGGAGATCAGGAAAACATGTCAAAGCTTAACCCACCAGGCGCGGCCGGGATTCGAACCCACGAACTTCCGCTTGGGAGGCCGGCGTCTTATCCAATTGGCTATTGTGCCCGTCACTGTCGAGTCATTCGTGATTACGATATCAATCTTGACATGGGATTTGCATATTGGGATGCAACAGTTAGCTTACGGCCCACCATAACGGGGCAAAGGAAATTAACCTTGTATATATGGTTTGAATAAGCTGCAGGAATCCCATACAATGACAAACTTAAATGTTTGCTTTTTATTGACAACGAACGTGCAGACAACACATTTGCAAAGTATATGAATGGAAAGTCTATATGTTGCAACATTGGCTTCTGTAAATATCTCAGTTTGCCAACAATAGACAACTTAAGTGGTAGCTAGGGCTTTACTTCAAACAGCGTCGCTAAGGATATACACCTCTTCACATGGATATATGCTGCGTCACTCACAAAATCACGTTTTGATAATCGTCAACCTTGAAAACAATCCTTAGCAATGTCACCTGTCAAGCTTTTTTCTTCTATCAAAATAAAGAGTTATAGCCTTGACCTTTAAAAAAAGGTTATCCTTTAGAGGGGCAAAGAAGTGATCTTTTGGTTACATTTGAATTTGTTGTATGATGGCGTGTGAGAAATAACAAGACACACACATTTGTGTTGTAACCGTGTGTCAAACACTACGATCACCTCGGGAAGCGAAGTGCAATCAAACAGGATTGAAAAAGTTAGGGCTAATTTCTTAGCCCTATAAAAACTGTTATGCAAACCCGAAGGTTTCCATGAACATACAGACAATCGGAAACCACCAGACCCCATCACAAACAGAATCTCACAATCCACCGGTGTTGACTAAAGGCCAACAACTCGGGTGCAGAGTCTGAATGTTCATGGAAACCTTCGGGTTTTTGCATAACAGTTTTTATAGGGCTAAGAAATTAGCCCTAACTTTTTCAATCCTGTTTGATTGCACTTCGCTTCCCGAGGTGATCGTAGTGTTTCGGCACTCGGTTACATCTGGCGCTTGCGAGCAGGGATGGGACTCGGCATGATATGTTCAGGTAATGGCATAATATGACCACTGAACATTTTCGTGCTGTTCCCATTCTGCGAACTTGGGATGGACAGTGGTCCCCCGGTTCGGAACTTCGGGACGAAGTTCATTTCAAACGGGGGCGATTGTGACAGGGGAGGCTACCGCTCCTTTCACAGCAGACTCTGCACCCGACTCTGCACCCTTTAACGTCAACACCCGTGAATTGTGAGATTCTGTTTGTGATGGGGTCTGGTGGTTTCCGATTGTCTGTATGTTCATGGAAACCTTCGGGTTTGCATAACAGTTTTTATAGGGCTAAGAAATTAGCCCTAACATTTTCAATCCTGTTTGATTGCACTTCGCTTCCCGAGGTGATCGTAGTGTTTCTGCACTCGGTTACAGTGTTAATAATGGTGCCAAGTTTCCTTGGATTGTATGACAGATAACGCTCTAAAGTAAGAGGTGAATTGACACGTATGTTGTTCATTAATTCATGTGTGTTTTAATTTACTTTTTACTTGATTGATTGTCTTGGGTGCATGTCTGACTAGGGGGTGACATTACACAAAACAGCAATCTTGTCTTTTGTTAGCGCCATTTTGGTGAAATTTGGAGAAAAAAACCAAATAACGACAAATAGACAAATAGGGCCTATTAAACAAGCAAACTATTGTTGGCACACATGCGCCCCTGAACCTGTGTGTGCCCTTCGCTCTTCATTTTCGTCACTTGAAGTCAAAGTTGAGGGCGTTAATTTGAGAGTTTTGACACACAAAGCACAATTAACACAATGGGGTACAGAAATACACAATGAAGCTTCTTCATGTACTTTTAAAATATAAGCTTGACACGTAGGCATGCAGGCAGACGAGCCCTTTCACACTTCCGTTGTCTGTGGCATTTACCCTGGAAACAGAGGGTCCTTTATTATGATGTGCTGATGGTCCCGGCCGGCCATCTGAGAGGGATATACTTTACTACACTCCGCCATGTCTGCCACAGGGGGTGTTTTTTGGGCTGTTGTAACATCATTTATATTGCAAACACTGCAACAAGGTAAGTTACTTACTAGGAATTATCCTTAATGTTTTGTATACGATGGTAAATGTTGAAAACTCATAGTTTTATTTAAAGTCTCTATTCCAGCTAGACCATTATATGAAACATATCATGCTTCTGTGTGAGAATGTATGTGAACAATTGATTTGTCGGAGAATGTGTACTTTTGCTTAGGTCTGAATACTTGTACTTCACATGTTCAGGCTCTTTGTCGGTGTGCAGTCTGGCACAGCGCAGATCCGAAATTATTTTTTTTCACACGTAAGTTACGGGCTTTCAATCCGAGTAGCTACGAACGTAATCGGAAGTTCCGATGTTTACCGAGTCAAGAGCTGAGTCGAACACTATCCTTGCGTCATCCAGATATAAGCTTACTGTACAGATCTCTGCGTCATCTGTATGCAAGCGGCTTCGGAGATTTCAAAATGTTTGCTGTGTGCAACACATGTTCAACGACAACATCTAATACGGATATTTTGGATGTTTTGAAGGAAATAACTTCTTTTTCTTGTCGTAAAACTAAATACACCCTCTAATTGAAAAGCATGCACGCGTATAGGAGCCACACACCGCATGCATACTGGCACACGCTGATGCTGGTGATTCTGACTGTACACTGTTACAACTTAGATCTAACTGAACTTGATCACGTTAGATCATCAGTGCTATTATTTTGTAGAAACTGAAAAGGCACTCGGAGTCCAGTAACAACATATTAAAGTATATGTGAATGTGTTTCTGGCAATTCAATGAGAACTCTGGTGTACAAGAGGTCTTCTGCTGCAGTGCATGGTGTCTAGATCTGGGTTTTGAAGGCTTTCACCGAGGCTAATGATACTGCCTGTGGTGGGAGGGCGTTCCTCTCGCCAATGGTGCGAGGGGAGAAAGACTGCTGTCTGTATGATGTTCTGCAGCCTGGGAGTGTGTAAGCCTCAGCATGGATTGAGCGAGTGCTGAGTGCAATTCTGTTTGCTCTATCGTCTTCATTCACACATTGACCCTGCAATAGTGACGATCATCTCTAGATTGCAATCGGCAAAGTTCGTAGCTCGGATTGCACTCATTCCAGCGCTAAGC
>NW_027128500.1:0-1000 GCF_037325665.1 Littorina saxatilis
GAATTCCTACTAGCCGCTGATGCAGCGATAGCAGGAAATACCTCATGCTAGCATTGCCTAATTACCCACACACAAAAAAGAAAGAGTTCCACTGTATGCCGGCTTAATACATTTTGACCATGTATTTAGAGTATACTGCAACTGAAAACGACATAGTCTGGAATTTAACGAATAAGACACCCTGACATACACATATAGCGAATATCTACTTTCAGTGCTGTAGTCCCAACATAACTGTTCACACGTACATCCTAGCTATTAATAGGAATATCACAATAGACGAAATGCCGTCTGTCAAGTCAAGACAATTAAGACAAAATATACCGCAAGTTATACAAAGCGATGCCTACAGGTTCTGTACATTTGGCATAGTCTGAGTACTATGGCTGTGCTAAGTGTAGGATTAATATTCAGTGCTGAAGTCATCATAACTTTTTTTCTACATGCATGTGATCTTTAATTTTATTTTTAATGATTGGAATGCATAGCCTAGTTTGCAACTAAAAGCAACAACAAGCAAAAAAGCAAACAACAACAAATTGGCACCCATGTCTTCAGAAATCTCCAACAACTTTTCTCACCCAATGTTTGCCCCACAAATAGTTCTCTACAATTGACAGGTGTCAAACCGGCCACTGAAGTCCAAGAAACGTTGAGCTACTATAAATATCCCACACTCAAGCCGTCAAACAACTCTGCAGAGCTGCATGCAAGCTTGTGTTAAGGTGACGCAGTAGTCGACCTTCACACATGCATACCATATCAGAGAAAAAGCAAACAACAACAACAACAACAACAACAACAGCAAGCAAACAAGAAACAACTTTGCATCCTAGCTGGGTTGTAAGTTCTTTTTGAGTAATTACTAACACAATAACTTCAAGTTGCAATGCATAAGGGGCTTGTATTTTGTACACAAAATTGGACAAACATGGAATGTGGTTTCTGTTGAGATAATTACGTTTCCTCTCAGAGAGTATTTATTATATAGATAAGAGGC
>NW_027128501.1:0-10000 GCF_037325665.1 Littorina saxatilis
CTCTCTCTGCCTGTCTCTCTGTCTCTCTCCGTCTCTTTCTCTCAGTTTGTCTCTGTGTCTCCCCTTTCTCTCTGTCTATCTCTGTCTATCTTTCCCTGCGTGTCTCTCTGTCTCTGTGCCTCTCTCTCTCCCTTTTCCTCTCTCTCTCGAGTTTCTCTGTGTCTAGCTCTGAATCTGTCTGTTTGTCTGTCTGTCTGTCTTTCTGTCTCTTCCTCTCCATATCTATCTCTCTCTCTTTCCCGTGTGTCTTATAATGTTGCACTTGTCTTTTCCCCCATTGTTTTTATATTTAGTCAAGTTTTGACTAAATATTTTAACATCGAGGGGGAATCGAAACGAGGGTCGTGGTGTATGTGTGTGTGTGTGTGTGTGTGTGTGTGTGTGTGTGTGTGTGTGTGTGTGTGTGTGTGTGTGTAGGTGGTTTTACCGACAAATGGGGACGATTGTCACTGGAGAGCAGTCAAATGGGGACGCTTCCGACAAACGGGGACGTCCCCATTTGTCGGCCCGTGCGACCCCATTTGACTGGATTTGAGCAGATTGAGCGACCCCATTTGACTGCTTCCTAGCATCCCTGTGGACAAACGGACTGGATTTTCACACAGATTCATACACATATTTTAGCTCTGCACTTTTTGGTCTGCTCAACTAAACCATGTGATTTTTATCATGTGACTTCAAATGACTTTACAGTAACTGCTTTCATCAGAATTCAGTTTCTATTCAAATGCAGTCAAACTAAAACATTTATTTGAATTAAAAAAAAAAAAAAGTTATTGCATTTAATATATTTTATTCAGAATATTTTGAAAGAGTTCTGATTATTTGATCACGGTTTTTTTTGTATTAAAACAAAAACAAACACAGAAACATATACATTCCTGTTAAAAAAAAAATGATTACAATTATTTTGTTATGAGATTTATTTTAGGTTAATTCGAAGTGTTGTGTCTTTGTCATTTGTTGGTTTGTGCAGTGCAGTTGTTTTGTCAGTTATTCTTCTCTTCATTTGTTCTATCGTCTTTCTTCTTCTTTTTTGTGTGTGTATTTTTGTGTTTTTGTGCCTGAAGAAGACCCTTAGGTCGAAACGTCGCTGTTTTTCGTTCCGTGTTCGTCATTTTAACGTGAGTACATTGCTTTTTGGTCTCTTTATTGTTCCCTCTCACGTCCAGTCGCCATTGTTTAATACATGTTTTAATGTGTTTTGTATAATCCGGAAGCAGGAGTTTAAAACCTATGTATATATTAAGGGAAAAGTCTGGGTTGTGGCACTCGATCACTAGGTGGGGCACTGCCCTTCGCTCCCTGTTACCCGAGTTCCAATCCTCGTGGTAAGGCGTCCGCCCCGTGATCGGGAGGTCGTGGGTTCGAACCCCGGCCGGGTCATACCTAAGACTTTAAAATTGGCAATCTAGTGGCTGCTCCGCCTGGCGTCTGGCATTATGGGGTTAGTGCTAGGACTGGTTGGTCAGGTGTCAGAATAATGTGACTGGGTGAGACATGAAGCCTGTGCTGCGACTTCTGTCTTGTGTGTGGCGCACGTTATATGTCAAAAGCAGCACCGCCCTGATATGGCCCTTCGTGGTCGGCTGGGCGTTAAGCAAACAAACAAACAAACCCGAGTGCCAACAACAATAGGATGAGCATCAGAAGCGAAGATAAAGAGGGAATTTTTTTCTCTGCGCGCGCGCCAGCAAGCAGGATGTCTCAGAACTGAAGCGGTAATAGTATGATCTAATTACAGGCGATGGGTTTATGGGTCACGTGATTATATATATGAAGTCTTCTATCGCGCGCGTATCTCCAGACTCGGACTCAAGGCGCAGGAATCTATTTATGCCGTGTGAGATGGAATTTTTTACACAATACATCATGCATTCACATCGACCAGCAGATCGCAGCCATTTCGGCGCATATCCTACTTTTCACGGCCTATTATTCCAAGTCACACGGGTATTTTGGTGGACATTGTTTTATCTATGCCTATACAATTTTGCCAGGAAAGACCCTTTTGTCAATCGTGGGATCTTTAACGTGCACACCCCAATGTAGTGTACACGAAGGGACCTCGGTTTTTCGTCTCATCCGAAAGACTAGCACTTGAACCCACCACCTAGGTTAGGAAAGGGGGGAGAAAATTGCTAACGCCCTGACCCAGGGTCGAACTCGCAACCTCTCGCTTCCGAGCGCAAGTGCGTTACCACTCGGCCACCCAGTCCACGTGATGTGGGGGCGGAGCCAAACATTGGTTGATACTTACTGTGTTGACATTAGTTCATTGGCCCCGCCCCAACATCATATGACTTACTAATCCATGGGCTATCATTGGTTCATGTTTTTGGCGCTAAACTATCTGACAGGTAAAGAACTATTTTGATGTGACACGTTATTACTTGGTGCAAATACGCGCAGTGTTTAAAACCACTTGGCGGACAGAACTGTGCATTCTCACAATTCGACACTTACTACATCCATAATAACCACACCGTTGATCAATCGCTGAGAAATGGCACAAATGACAGTTGGGGAAAACATTCAGAAGTTGGAATGATCTTACTGAACGGCTGGCAGACTTTTCCAGAAAGAACGATTTGGTGTACGTGGTCAAATACAGTCGTGCTGTTCAACTTGCGAACAAGAATTCAAAACAGCCCTTTCCAGACGAACTGAAGTATGCATACGCAAAACTTGTGTGCAAGTACTCAGGAAAAGGACGACTCACAGGCCGAGGTGCGAAGAGGAGCAATGGGTAAGCGGATTAATATTTAGTTGCTATACTTCTTATGCGTTCTTGTCACAGATAGTAACTCGTATGAATGTTTAATTTTAATATTTTTATTTTTTATTTTTTAGGTTTACAATGTTTCAACATTCATTCCAGTATCGACTGACATTTTAACGAGTGCGGAAAGTCTGTCTGTCTGTCTGTCTGTCTGTCTGTCTGTCTGTCTGTCTGTCTGTCTCTGTCTCTGTCTCTGTCTCTGTCTCTCTCTCTCTCTCTCTCTCTCTCTCTCTCTCTCTCTCTCTCTCTCTGCGCGCACTTCTTCTTCTTCTTCTTTGTCGGACAGATTTTTCACACAAATGACCAGGAAACCAGATTACGTAAGCCGTGTCAGCTGTACTCTTTGTAAAAGTCAGCGTAGCTCGAGAACGGCATTGAAATATTTTCGGTGTTCTTTACCTTGCCCAAGAAGCAGAGCATAAGAGTATACGTCACACACTCGAGTCAAGGACGTCGTAAAATGGCCCTCGGTCAAGTTTTCACCGAGAACCATTTTATGATGTCCTTAACAATTATGTGTTAGTCGGCTTAGAATATGCGGGCAGGTTTCAAAGTTTTGATCCATTCGATTATCTCAACAGACATCCTTTGATTGTAAAGTTGAATGCGGGCACATGATGGTTGAAAATACTTAACTTGAAAGTTTCCCGCTGTGGTAGATTTTTATGGTGGTTGTCACACAGGCAGCGACGGCTTTACTGGTCGGACCCAGTTGTGCGTTACCTCGCTTTTGCCTTTAATGACTGACTGACTGGCTGACTTTGGGGATTAACGTCCTCTGAGGTAACTAGGATCTATTTGGGAACATTTACCGTGATACTGTAAGAGGAGCAAGAAAAGAAAAGAAAAATGATGATGATGATGATGATGATGATGATGATGATGATGATGATAGAAAGAGAGAAAGAAAGAGAATAGTGAGATAGAGGGGAGAGAGAGAAAAAGAGAGAGGGGGAGAGAGAGGGAGAGAGGGAGAGAGAGAGAGGGGGAGAGAGAGAGAGAGAGGAGAGAGAGAGAGAGAGAGAGAGAGAGAGAGAGAGAGAGAGAGAGAGAGAGAGAGAGAGAGAGAGAGAGAGAGAGATTTAGAACCGACTCCAGACGATGGGAAATGCTGTAAAGATACATTTGACGTAAAGCGAGTGACGCAATTTCACTAGATTTTTTCGAACTTTGATCATTTATATTCCAAGTGAGCGGGTCGGCATTGCACACTCAGAGGATGGGCGGTGCTTTGCTATTCCGTGAAGCACCCACCGACAAAACTAGCTTTTCTGTACTTTTTTTTTTAGATAAAGAGAGTATTATCTCGCAGCATTTGAAGTGTCATTCTTTAGAATAAATCACGTTGGTATTGTTGATTTAAATTTGTACTTTGTCTTGTCAATGTTTTGCTTGATAAACAAAAAGGGTCCCTGCTTGAACGTTATAACATTTAGAGGGTCACCTAGAATCCGTCCTGATTGGTCAAAAAGCCATATGAGGCACTGAACTGGTACTAAAATAAAGTAATGTGCTGACAAATTTAAGCTTCTTTTTTAATACAGTAACAGGATAGATTTCTCCCCCGAAAACTACAAAAAATTGGCCATTTTGACCTCCATAATGTAACATCTTACAAGTAAGTGTAGTTGGACCTGTCTTTAACGACAGTTTGAAACGAGTTGTTATCGCAATTAAAGAAAGCCGCCGTTGGCTACTCGGGTGGTGTCTTATCGCTTCAAGAGTATGTCAAGAGGTGTGTATGGGGTGCGCTCAAGCGCAGAAGACAACGTGATTGCATTCGGCTAACTCAGAGCCGTCCCGCCCGGCTGGTACGTTTAGCAGTCGGTATAACGAGATGGTAGTGTATGAATTTTATTTATTGGTGATGTAGAGATAGTACAATGTCATTAAAAAAAATAAATTCAAAACAAACATGAGTTTAAAGGTTGTGAAAGACAGGTTGTGAACGTTAGTTTGACCGAAACTGGCAGCCGCAAACACATAATAACAAACAATCAATATTATGATAGATTCTGGATAAATAATGTATTATAATGTGCATCTTGTAGGTGATTGTGCTTTTAATAATTTTCAGATTTGTTTTCCCTGTTAATGCTGATGCCACAGTACTAGTTGATTTTTATAGGGAGAAAATGGTTTTGTTTTAAAATGTTCATTATGGTACATTGCTTTGTAATTTTGTTAACACATTAATTTTGTGAAACGCCCAGAACCATGTCAGGATTTGCAATACATAACAAAACTTTATTATTGTTTTATCTTTTTATATTTAGTCAAGTTTTGACTAAATATTTTAACATCGAGGGGGAATCGAAACGAGGGTCGTGGTGTATGTGCGTGTGTGCATGTGTGTGTGTGTGTGTAGAGCGATTCAGACTAAACTACTGGACCGATCTTTATGAAATTTGACATGAGAGTTCCTGGGTATGAAATCCCCGAACATTTTTTTCATTTTTTTGATAAATGTCTCTGATGACGTCATATCCGGATTTTTGTGAAAGTTGAGGCGGCACTGTCACGCCCTCATTTTTCAACCAAATTGGTTGACATTTTGGTCAAGTAATCTTCGACCAAGCCCGGACTTCGGTATTGCATTTCAGCTTGGTGGCTTAAAAATTAATTAATGACTTTGGTCATTAAAAATCGGAAAATTGTAAAAAAAAATAAAAATGTATAAAACGATCCAAATTAACGTTCATCTTATTCTCCATCATTTGCTGATTCCAAAAACATATAAATATGTTATATTCGGATTAAAAACAAGCTCTGAAAAATAAATATATAAAAATTATTATCAAAATTAAATTGTCCAAATCAAATTAAAAATACTTTCATCTTATTCCTTGTCGGTTCCTGATTCCAAAAACATATAGATATGATATGTTTGGATTAAAAACACGCTCAGAAAGTTAAAACAAAGAGAGGTACAGAAAAGCGTGCTATCTTTCTTAGCGCAACTACTACCCCGCTCTTCTTGTCAATTTCACTGCCTTTGCCATGAGCGGTGGACTGACGATGCTACGAGTATACGGTCTTGCTGAAAAATGGCATTGCGTTTAGTTTCATTCTGTGAGTTCGACAGCTACTTGACTAAATATTGTATTTTCGCCTTACGCGACTTGTTTATGATTACTATTACCATTATCAGTATATAAGAGGGACCACGGTTATACCGAAACTGCAATTTAAACAAAATTAATGTTGAAGAAATCAAAAATACATCGAACACATTTCACGCTTTGATTTAACTTATGTTTCCAGCTCGTCACAGACACAGCCTAAGTGCGAAGGCCTGTCTTGACGCAGAAACGCTTTTGGTGTTCTAGTCGCTTCACACTTTAAGTCAAGTGTCATTCAGTCCGTCTCTCACAATATCACACCTATCCGCGAAAATAGGCAATAGGCCATGATGGGCCATATGTCAGGGAACAGAAGTAGCTCGCTGACTGTCTGATTTTTTTCCCGAGATTTTATTACCTCTCTGGGCCATAAGATGTGGACTACCTTGGGATGGGACAATAAAGTAATGAGAGAGAAAAATCTAATATATTCCTTGACTTTGGGGTAGCGCGACTCTGTTGCAGCTAACTTTCATGTGGGAGAAATAGGCCCTGTCGGAGAACAGAAGTAGCTCGCTGAGTGTCTGATTTTTTCCGAGCTTTTATTACCTCTCTGGGCCATACGATGTGGACTACCTTGTGGTTTGTTTGTTGTTTGTTACGTGTAAGGATTACCCACATGACAAGCAAACAATACATAATTCGTTTGATCTTATCGAGGTTATCGTTCCGAATAAGTTGTTGTATATACTGTAAACATTCCACTTTTAAACACATTTTTAAAACACCTGTTGTGAACACTGAATGAATTACTCTTTTACAAAAATAACACATGAATAACACACACTAAATAATGTTTACCATTTGTGCTACTTTTACCAGTTGAATTAAACAAACTTCACCAACAAAGTATTGCGACAAATTACGCACCCGAATTAAGGCATTAATTCCCATGTCATTTTGTTCAATTTGTCTATGCTACTACCCGTAGTACATGTAGTATGTAGTCAAAATAGTCGGAAAGTTTCAAAGCAAACTAACAAGTCCTTGCTGACATACAGCGCTTTTTCGCATAATGCCCCTCGTAATTAACGCAAAAAACTCCCGTTTTTGACCGCACATACGATCGACACCTGCATCAGAAGGAATAGCATAGAACACAAAATATGCGAGCGTGTGAATCCGTGATTTGTAAAAATGTAAAACAATCGCCCCGCGATTTACAAATCACGTAAATGCGCCGGATATTTTCTTGTCATCTCCAAAGTCAAGGGATCTATCAAATGTTTTCAATAAGGAATCAGAAAGGCCATATACATTCCGCTCCGCGCATATCTATTAAAATCCTTCGGCAACAAATTATTGCGACAAATTACGCACCCAAATTAAGGCATTAATTCCTATGTCATTTCGTTCAATTTGTCTATGTACTACCCGTAGTAGCTTACATGTAGTATGTAGGCAAAATATTCGGAAAGTTTCAAAGCAAACTAACAAGTCCTTGCTGACATACAGCGCTTTTTGGCATAATGCCCTTAGTAATTGACGCAAAAACTCCTGTTTTTGATCGTAAATGCGATCGACACCTGCATCAGAAGGAATCCCGTCGCGATATAACCTTCGTGGTTGAAAACGACGTTAAACACCAAATAAAGAAAGAATCAGAAGGAATAGCATAGAAGACGTAATATGCGAGCGTGTTAACCCGTGATTCGTAAAAATGTAAAACAATCGCCCCGCGGTTTACAAATCACGTAAATACGCCCGATATTTTCTTGTCATCTCCAAATTAAGTCAAGGGATCTATTAAATGTTTTGATTCTTATTTCATTACTTTTTTGTCCCATCGCTGGGATATTCGGGTCAATTCCCCCCCAATGGAAGGCTAGCAGGAACAAAGTCGCGCTTCCTCCAAATCAGGGGATCTATCAGATGTTTTTATATTTAGTCAAGTTTTGACTAAATATTTTAACATCGAGGGGGAATCGAAACGAGGGTCGTGGTGTATGTGCGTGCGTGCGTGTGTGTGTGTGTGTGTGTGTAGAGCGATTCAGACTAAACTACTGGACCGATCTTTATGAAATTTGACATGAGAGTTCCTGGGTATGAAATCCCCGAACGTTTTTTTCATTTTTTTGATAAATGTCTTTGATGACGTCATATCCGGCTTTTCGTGAAAGTTGAGGCGGCACTGTCACGCCCTCATTTTTCAACCTAATTGGTTCAAATTTTGGTCAAGTAATCTTCGACGAAGCCCGGGGTTCGGTATTGCATTTCAGCTTGGTGGCTTAAAAATTAATTAATGACTTTGGTCATTAAAAATCGGAAAATTGTAAAAAAAAATAAAAATTTATAAAACGATCCAAATTTACGTTTATCTTATTCTCCATCATTTGCTGATTCCAAAAACATATAAATATGTTATATTCGGATTAAAAACAAGCTCTGAAAATTAAATATATAAAAATTATTATCAAAATTAAATTGTCCAAATCAATTTAAAAACACTTTCATCTTATTCCTTGTCGGTTCCTGATTCCCAAAACATATAGATATGATATGTTTGGATTAAAAACACGCTCAGAAAGTTAAAACAAAGAGAGGTACAGAAAAGCGTGCTATCCTTCTTAGCGCAACTACTACCCCGCTCTTCTTGTCAATTTCACTGCCTTTGCCATGAGCGGTGGACTGACGATGCTACGAGTATACGGTCTTGCTGAAAAATGGCATTGCGTTCAGTTTCATTCTGTGAGTTCGACAGCTACTTGACTAAATATTGTATATTCGCCTTACGCGACTTGTTTCTTCTTTACTTCATTGTCCAATCACTGGGAAATTCGGGGCGTTTCCTCCCTGTGGAAAGCTAGCAGCAACAGAGACACGCTACCTCAAAGTCAAGGGATATATTAGATTGTTGTTTTTCATTACTTTATTGTCTATTCGCTGGGAAATTCGGGTCGCTTCCTCCCAGTGAAAAGCTATCAGCAACCGAGTCGCACTACCCCAAAGTCAAGGGATATATTAGATTTTTTCTCTCTCATTACTTTATTGTCCCATCGCTGGGAAATTCGGGCGCTTCCTCGCAGAGAAAAGCTAGCAGCAACAAAGTCGCGATACCCCGAAGTCAAGTGATCTATAAGATGTTTTTGTCATTAATGTATTTTCCCGTCGCTGGGAAATTCGGGTCGCATTCTCCCAGAAGAAAGCTAGTAGCAACAGAGTTGCGCTACCCCAAAGTCAAGGGATCAATTAGATTTATTTAATTCTTTTCATTATTTTATTGTCCCATCGCTCAAAAATTCGGATTTGTTTTCTTTATGCTAAAAATCGTAATATTTTATCTATCGAGTCCAAACCACCCCCACCACCCAGCGTGGACGGCTTCACTGTGTCACAATGTGGATGCAAAGAAAGACAAAAATATCTACTGAAAGAGCACACGCCGACGACGAGCAATATCTAGTAAAACTGCAGACGGGTCACCTGCAGACTCAGCCGTGTGTGTATGTGTGTGTGTGTAATCCAGCAGCGTGCTTACAACAACAACAACAACAACAAACACAAAAAACACCTAATAAAAAATGTTTAAAAAAACCCACAATAAATACCGGTTAAGCGATATGAAACAAATCAGTCAATCTGTCGCTCGAAACAAAAATATCAACACTAAAAACCAGCCATATATGACGTAATGTGAGTAGTTTTGACAGCATCGCTGATCACCTACCTTAATTCTGTTTTCACATATTAATGTTTAAAACAAACATAAACTTTGAAAATAATTCTCTGAGAATGTTAGGACAGTTCCACTCATCTTGAACTCAGGTCAAAAGGAGTTCAGGTCATTCTCTCCCTGACAGGATGCCTTGAGATTCCTTGTCTGGCAAGGAAACCGATTTGTGTGTGTGTGTGTGCATATTTAGAGTTTTTTGTAATGTATTATTGATATAAGCAGATTCGCGATCGTCGATAATGATTTTTCATGGTGTTTTGTCATTTTAAAATTACGAAGGAATTGAAATGTAAGACAGTTTCAAGCGAGCTATTTTTCGCGGCTGTATTTACTGTGCAAACAATTCTAAATATGACAAAAGTGTGTGTGTGTGTGCGTGTGTGTGTGTTTGTGTGTGGGTGTGGGTGTGTGTGAACGCTAGTG
>NW_027128501.1:15000-16163 GCF_037325665.1 Littorina saxatilis
AAACAACAAAAACACGAGAACATTAACACAAACTAATGATGGTGAGGTTTTTTCTTGGTGGGAGTCCAGTTTGTCAGGCTGTTTTCACACTCGTCCTCCCTGGGACAGCCTGTCAGCTGTTTCATTTCCGCGTACTCCGCTGTTGGCAGGAAACACGTACGAGTAGGAGCCACGTGACAACAAAAACAGAAACAATAACATAATAAACAGGAGGATTGTTTTTTTTTTTTATCGTGGCGAGAGACCTGTGTGGTTGGCTAAAAGGCACAGTAAGCCTCCCGTAAACCATCACAGATACTGTCAGGTTTTTACACACAGTACAAACACCCTTCCATTTGAACGCTCACCAAACGGGAACATCCTAGGTGCCCTACGTAAAGAGCGAGCAATTTTCAAAGAATTTATTTTTGCGTGGTTTATCTTACCCCTGAGCCATCGTGAACCCGTGTGATCCAGTTTCCCTTTTTTACAATGTAGTCGTCAGTTAGTAATTTGAATGCGACTCAATGTGAGCTTATCTGCAATAGCACGTTATTATGTACCTCTGACTATGCACGAAACAAACGGCTGTGGTTCACAAGAACTCTAGCGATGGCTTTTGACTGTTCAGAGGAACTGGCGATGCCTATAAACCGTCGTCTGCTACGAGAACCACGACCTTGCGTGACCCTGCTTCCGGGCTTTTCTTTTTTCAAACTTTCAAAACTTCGAATTGTACTGATCTTGCCTTGATGAAAAAAGAATTCTTTTATGATTTAAGAATGTTTGTGTAACAAGCTGTCAATTTATTATTTAGATTTTAAAAGTTAGGTCTAGCGCCAAAACGCACCACAATCCGATTGTCTCTGAGCAATCGGCGCAAAATTAATTCTTTAAAAATTGCTCGCTCTTTACGTAGGGCACCTAGGATGTTCCCGTTTGGTGAGCGTTCAAATGGAAGGGTGTTTGTACTGTGTGTAAAAGCCTGACAGTATCTGTGATGGTTTACGGGAGGCTTACTGTGCCTTTAAGAGACCTCCTTCCTTGGATTTTTTGTCAGCTGGGGGGTATTCCGCGGACTCATTTCCGCGGATTCCGCAGTGGGCAGGAACCAACGCATCGGAGCCGCGAGACTTCAGCTTTTGTATTCAGAGTACCTGCACGCACACACATACGACCACACG
>NW_027128502.1:0-12502 GCF_037325665.1 Littorina saxatilis
AGTTGTATACAATCATGTACCAACCAGTGTGAGGCCCTTCAGATGAGTCAATGACAGTGTCCTTGTGATGTTTTGCAACTGACTTGATATCTGCACAGTGGTATAATACAATCATGTACCAACCAGTGTGAGGCCCTTCAGATGAGTCAATGACAGTGTCCTTGTGATGTTTTGCAACTGACTTGACATCTGTACAGTGGTATAATACAATCATGTACCAACCCAGTGTGAGGCCCTTCAGATGAGTCAATGATAGTGTCCTTGTGATGTTTTGCAACTGACTTGACATCTGCACAGTGGTATAATACAATCATGTACCAACCAGTGTGAGGCCCTTCAGATGAGTCAATGACAGTGTCCTTGTGATGTTTTGCAATTGACTTGATATCTGCACAGTGGTATAATACAATCATGTACCAACCAGTGTGAGGCCCTTCAGATGAGTCAATGACAGTGTCCTTGTGATGTTTTGCAACTGACTTGATATCTGCACAGTGGTATAATACAATCATGTACCAACCAGTGTGAGGCCCTTCAGATGAGAGGACACCAATTTAATGATGGACACCTCCTGTTATCCCTTTTACGATTATTTAAACCAAAATATATCTGTCATAATAGGCCACCAACAATGTAGGGACACTTATTGACTTAAACTTAAAAGCTGGTCCCAATGGTGGGGTGTCATCAATGGGGTAGCAGGTCTGTACCCAGACGACAAGATTTTACAAGAATATTCTGAGATATCTGTATATAGCTATTCTGATGGACACGTGGGGGGATTCGGGGGCTGTGATTGGATGGTCTCACACATCCCTTTTCCGATCATCAAAGCATAACGCTACGAAAGTTGGCCATTTTTGCCGATATCCAAACGATATCGGCAATAACAAAGACGCATGGTTCCGGTTTCTTCCACGTGTATAAAGTACACGCATACCTCGCCAGGCTTGTGCCTGTGGCTAGTCGACAGACGATGCAATTTGCTTTGTGTGTGTTTTTGTTGTTGCTTACTGTACATGACATACATTACGTGTAAAATCCAGTTCTTTAACTGGCAGCAAACCTTGCAAATTTCCAGAAGCTGCAATCTGAAGCGACCTATCTCTGATTTTTGCAGACGATCTCTCCAATCACCAATGTTTAACACAAAATCAGCAAACTCTCCTGTCACATAGAACGTCCATTGCGTAGTGCAATGTTGAAATGAAGTTACCGGTCTGAAACATTTCGTCGTTTTTTCTGAGACAATCCTTGTTCTCTTATCATCTACAGATTTACCGCAGTCTTCACCACGCGAATTCCCAACAGAAGTCAGACTTTCGAACATACAATCTACGTAGGCAAGCATGATACGTCATAACGTCATATGATTCCTAAGATATTGACGTAATGCTAAGCATCCGGTTATCTTGAGTTTTCTCCGTAATACATGTCCGTGGGTTTTCAATGTTCGGTTATTTCCGTGGCTTCATGCAGAAAGGGAACCGTCGTCTGCAATCAACGACATGGACCATTCTGGTCCTTGTTGCCGACAAAAACATGATTTTAACACAGAATTTAATGTCAGAATAGCTATATAAACGCTATTGTGTTTTCATCGTAGCAATAGGGTCCGATATTTAGACTCGAACAAGTATAATGCGACTCGTCTTCGACTCGTCGGCATTATACTTGTCTCGTCTAAATATCGGGCCCTATTGCTACGCTGAAAACACAATAGCTGTTAATATTTTACTACATCCTGTTTCGTTTCTGTTTAGATCCTCTTCTGCACACTCAACACACACAAGGTGGACATGAACCGACTGCTGGGAGGTCAGATCGGACTCGAGGACTTCATCTTCGCTCACATCAAGGGTCAGCCCAAAGAGGTGGAGGTGACCAAGTCAGAAGATGCCCTGGGACTAACCATAACGGATAACGGTGCAGGCTATGCCTTTATCAAGCGAATCAAAGAGGGTAGCATCATGGACAAAGTGCCCTTCGTGGCTGTGGGTGACCATATAGAAAAAATTGACGGGAGTCACTGGTGGGATGTCGACACTTCGAAGTGGCCAAGAAGTTGAAAGAAATTCCCAAAGGGAAGACGTTCTTGCTACGAACGGTGGAGCCCATGAAATCTGGTTTTTGTAAGTATTTACAGTTACTTGTTTTAGGGGTTCTCTTTTCTTTGTTGGGCTATAAAGTCAAACTGACATGAAGGCTAGCGTTGGCATCCATTTATGTTGTTCTAAGAAGTTTTAAAATCATAAGTTTGGTTTCCTGACAGCAGCATTTCAGTATTTAACAGAGAACACTTCAGAAAGAATAGCTTGTATGATGTGAGGTAACCTGGCATTACAATATTCCTCAGGAAAAAGGTGAAGATGGCGATGCAGTTGTTTTACTGCTACTAAAATTTTTTTTACCGTATCCAGATTTGTTGGGCTTTATTTATGCTTGACACTGCACAGCTCTGTGTGTTTCATTGGGCAGCAGATTTATTAAACCATCAGGTGCTGAAGATCAGAATTCAGGGTGTGAATATCATTTGACTCATTATCGGCATGTTACTTTAAGAGTGAGGACTATAATTTTGCCCTTTGTTTCTTCTGTTTTGCTTTGCTGTCTGCTTTATTGTTTGTTTATTCTACTTTTTTTCTTTCTGTTTTCTGATATCATTTTTGCCTTTATTTTCTATTTATTTGCTGGTGTCTGTTCTCTCGCTCTCATTATGGAATAGAGGGATCATCAAGACCATTTAGAAACTGTTGTCAGTGGTTAAACATTACTAGTTACTAATGGTATGAATTCACAAAAGCATCGTTCTTGTCGTTGACCTATTTATGTGCTTTCATTGTAAAAAGATCCCGCGGTGGGGCACTGCGGTTATGAAATTAAAGGTCCCTCCTGTTTTTGGAACCGCAGGAGCTTTCTAGTTTGCTGTTAGGCAGATTTTTGGTTCCTCTTTCCTGTCATGCTCTCTTTTTCTTCATGAATTCTTTTCTTTTTTCTGCCTTCTTGCTCATTCACCTGTATTTTTTCCAAAAATCTCTTCTCGCCGCTTGTCTCGCGATTCATGTATAGTTTAATCTGTTAGTGTTCTGATGTAAGTCCAGCAGTAGATAGGTTAAGCCTATTTTAACATACTGGAAACTGGTAATCTTCCAGTAGGTATTAATTTAGTTTTACTAAAGCCTGCTGGGACACAAGTAATGGGTTAGTGCATTTGTAAACAGGAATCGCTTGACAAGTGGCCCCCTTCATCCCCCCCTTCCTCGTCCTGATATGGCTCTGCGTAGTCGGCTGGACGTTAAGCAACAAATAAACAAACAAACAAACAAATTGTAAAAAGAAATTTGCTCGACAAATTTTGCGCCTATTTTGAGTCTGTATAGTCATCCTATAGGCTTAACAAATTATTGATTGTTAGGAAACGCTATCACAGGATCAGCCAGTTTTCTATCTTATGTTCTTTTTCCCCTCCATTCGCTAGCGAGTTTGAGTGTGATTGATTCATTTTGCTTTTGGCAATGCACATGTCACTTTTGTGGTGCACTTTACCGTTGATCTTATCAAAGGATCTCAAGGCACTGCATCTAAAACTTAGATAAGATGAAGATACGTAGTAAAATTCACCTTGATGATACATCATATCTATGAAAATATAGGTAATGTGCTTGCAACTCCCTTTCTGTAGACATGTTTCGGTTTATACACTGTGCCACATTATATATTTTTCAGTGCTAGTTGATATGGGTTTTTTAACTGCTAAAACTCACTGTCCCTCTGGGTATTATTTCCATACATTTTACATGGATTTATTTGTTACCAATACAACCTAATACTTGTTTCTTTTAGTTTTACTATACCTGAGTTTCTTGAGATTCTGGTGATGTCTGAAGGTAGTATCAATATGTTCAGAGTGTGATCGGTTATACTCAGTTCATTCAGGCACATTTGTTTATATGAAGCCTTAGCCTCACTAGTTTGTGTATGTTTTGTTTTAAACTTACTCAAATTCCAACTCTTGTCAGTTAAAACCTGTTAAAAGAGAAAAAAAAGAGTAGAAAAAGAGCTTGTCTTGTTAATCAATGAGATGCACTTTCTCACTCTGGTTTGAAGTTTTCATTGAGTTCAAGAACGGACATTTTGCAGGTAGATGAGTCTTTTCGTATTAGCTTAAAAGGTACAACCAAGTGTAAATAAAGAGCGAAAGGTGAGTGCACCTTCCCCCCATGTACCTGTGATAGGGTGGAGTGGAAGGGGGAAATACCTGCCAATGGGGTCGTGGAGCCACGTTGACAGCCATCTTGGATACGCCGTGTACCTCCTACACTGCTTTCTGATCTTAAACTACTGGCGTCTCTACTTCCTGAATCCTGCTCGCAGTGCCATTGTGGAATTCTGTTTGTGATGGGGTCTGGTGGTTTCCGATTGTCCGAATGTTCATGGAAACCTTCGGGTTTGCATAACAGTTTTTATAGGGCTAAGAAATTAGCCCTAACATTTTCAATCCTGTTTGATTGCACTTCGTCTCCCGAGGTGATCGTAGTGTTTCGGCACTCGGTTACATACCCAAAAAGTGCATCTGCGTCATTAGCAAGTTTCCTCTGTGGTAGAAGCTTATCTCTCAACTTGACATTGATTTATTATTGTGCTAACCCTCCTCTCCCTAGTGATTGGCTGGGGAACTGGTCACTAGTAACATTTATTGTTAATAGTTTATGAACCCTTTATTCAAATCAATAGGTTCTTTCGGTTTCCATGGCAACAGCGTTGAAGTTCTGCCATTGCTCACTATGTCCTTTTTACATTTAGTCAAGTTTTGACTAAATGTTTTAAAGTAGAGGGGGGAATCGAGACGAGGGTCGTGGTGTATGTGTGTCTGTGTGTGTGCGTGTGTGTGTGTGTAGAGCGATTGAGAGTAAACTACTGGACCGATCTTTATGAAATTTTACATGAGAGTTCCTATAATATCCCTAGACTTTCTTTTTCATTTTTTGGATAAATGTCTTTGATGACGTCATATCCGGCTTTTTGTGAAAGTTGAGGCGGCACTGTCACGCCCTCATTTTTCAACCAAATTGGTTACAATTTTGGCCAAGCAATCTTCGACGAAGGCCGGACTTCGGTATTGCATTTCAGATTGGAGGCTTAAAAATTAATTAATGACTTTGGTCATTAAAAATCTGAAAATTGTAATTAAAATTATTTTTTATAAAACGATCTAAAATTACGTTCATCTTATTCTTCATCATTTTCTGATTCCAAAAACATATAAATATGTTATATTCGGATTAAAAACAAGCTCTGAAAATTAAATATATAAAAATTATTATCAAAATTAAATTTTCCAAATCAATTTAAAAACAT
This sequence comes from Littorina saxatilis, assembly GCF_037325665.1. NCBI lineage: Eukaryota > Metazoa > Mollusca > Gastropoda > Littorinimorpha > Littorinidae > Littorina > Littorina saxatilis. The sequence goes on from NW_027128502.1 coordinate 5,359, forward strand.
TTTCATCTTATTCCTTGTCGGTTCCTGATTCCAAAAACATATAGATATGATATGTTTGGATTAAAAACACGCTCAGAAAGTTAAAACGAAGAGAGGTACAGAAAAGCGTGCTATCCTTCCCAGCGCAACTACTACCCCGCTCTTCTTGTCAATTTCACTGCCTATGCCGTGAGCGGTGGACTACGAGTATACGGTCTTGCTGCGTTGCATTGCGTTCAGTTTCATTCTGTGAGTTCGACAGCTACTTGACTAAATGTTGTATTTTCGCCTTACGCGACTTGTTTTTATTGGGGATGTGGGGGGGGGGGGGAGGAGGGGAGGGATAGGAGGGGAGGGGGACTGGGGATGGCGACAGTTGCAGAGGCTATTAGGTTTAGTGGGTGAAGGGCCGGGTTTGGTTGAAGTGTCGCTAATTACTGAGTATAACATCATGACATTTCTTTGTCTGCGTGTGAGTGGTAAAAAAGGCTTTGTTTCGTGCTGAGTTTCAGGAAGGAAGACAGGGTAATGAAGCTAATTGTGCAGGTTGCCGGATAACTCCAGTAGAGAGAGGGGGGAACTTGGCACACGACCTCACACACACACACACACACACACTGATACACTGATACACACACACACACACACAAACACACTGACCACACACACACACACACACACACGCACACACACACATACACCCACACACACACACACACACACTGACACACACACACACACACACACACACACACACACACACACATACACACGAGCGTACACGCACGCAACTCCAGTAGAGAGAGGGGGGAACTTGGCTCACAGTCACGGTCTGCGCTGCATGCACAGCACAAGAAGCCGTAATGTTTCAGAGTGCCAGACCTTGCATGCTGTTTTTCACTGGGGGAACAAACTCCGAAACATTTGTATCTATAGACTGCTCACGTTACAAAACCAGCACTCTCTAATCTCTTTTGCCAAGAATAAACACTGTTTTTAGGCGGGCAGTTTTGCAATAAGAACAGTGAAAAATGATAATAACAACAACCAGAAAGAATAGTTACTGGAACGGCTAATCATAGACTAATGGTGCAGTCACACCAAGACGACGCACGGCCAGCGCACTGAAAATATCGCGAAAAATTGCGACTTTTGGCCAGTGCGTTGTCGTTCGCTGGGTGTGCGTCAATATGCGTTACTCGTTCGTCGAGCGCGCTAGACCAACGCTACGCATTCGTTGTCATTCGCTGTGTGCGTTGGGATTTTTTGAGGATGCATCAAAATGTGCTTCTACAACCGCGGTCACACAACGACGCACTGATCATTATTTTCCATTTTTGATTCATTTTCAGTGCGCTGGCCGTGCGTTGTCTTGGTGTGACTCCGCCAATAACGGAACAAACATCACTAGGACGTTGAACTAATGGTCGTCGAAGTGGGTGGACAAGGAAATAATAGTGAGACAATGAACTTAGCTAGTACTTTGTAGGTGTCGTATCTTTGATCTCAAGAGACGTTCAAATAAATAACGTTTCTTGTTTTTGTTGTTATCATTTTTCACTGTCCTTATTGCAAAACTGCCCGCCTAAAAAAAGTGTTTATTTTTGGCAAAAGAGATTAGAGAGTACTGAGCTGAATAAATACTACTAAGCCTGGCGCGGCGCGTTGCATGATTTTCTTACAAAACAAAAACCTTAGATTTGCATCAGTTGATCTTGCTTTAATTTCTCTTGTACTTTTTGTTCTTGTTCTTGTTGTTCTCCTTGTTCTCGTTCTACTTGTTGGCTCACGTAAGTATAGCCTATGCGATGCTAACTTTTGTCTGTCTGTGCGTGTGTGTGTGTGTGATAGAAACTTTAACATTTGACTGAACACCGAAATACTAATTTTACCGGGTTATTATCCAAGCAACAGCTTCAAAGTATTGAAGCAATGATCAACATTTCGTCGGCACGTATGTAGATAAAGTGTGTATCCAAAGAAAACGGGTGGTGGTGGGTTTTGGGGGGGTAAAAACAGGTGACTGGTTTGTGTTGTGTGTGGTATGTAGACCAGGTCAGGGGTCAAGGTTAGGTCAGATCACGTGAAGCATTGTGGTATAGATTCACTTCTCAGTTCTAACCGAGCTGCATTCGCCGATTCGGGGAAGACGATTTCACATTGTTCGGTTTCGTAGCGGGTCCAGAAAAAATAGATAAAGAAGATACCAAAGGAGATTTCCTACAGGTTGATCTGCACAGCGTGTTTTCAGTGTCTGCGCGAGGAAGCGCTGTCGAAAGGGCAGTGTCGATCTCAGTGGCAGTCGTGTCCCCGTAAGTAGGCTACAGACAGACAGATCTAGATCTAGCGTCTCCCACTCTTGCACTGTGTCTATGCTTACTGTGTGTGTGTGTATATGTGTGACGGAGTGATTGAGTTTGTGTTACTGTCAGTGTTTGTCGATTTCTTACGGGAGCCTTGAAGGCTTCGCCTCTTGTTTTGTATTCTTGTTCTTCGTGTTATTTTTTTGTTCTTCTCGGTTTTTTTGTTCTTGTTGCTCTTGGTCTTTTTCTGTTTGTCGTCATCATTTTCAGAACGGGAATGATGGTAGTCGATTGTTCTGACTGCACACGTAGTTAAAACAAAGATAATTTGCTGACTTCTTGTCGATCGCCAACGATCAATTATTATGCAGAACCTTCTTCAAACAGCGTTTGTGTCTTTCCAGTGTTTCGCCTGCAATTATACAACAACGTTAACTGAAGATTTAACGACAGTTAGTTTCCACAAACTCCACAGTCTCTGTGGGGGCAGACCATGGCTAGACTGCAAGCTCGTAGCCGTCAAATCCGCCATTTTATCAGCCTCACGATCGGAAACAATACGGAAGGGGGTAATTTCTCTTGATCGAGACTGCTATGGCTGACGAGGCGAGCAGGTGTTGTCAGCGATACAATTTAATGGAGTAAGGGAAACAACTGCGTATGGCGGGTCCCTTCGCTCGTTGATAAGGGAGGTAATGAAGAAGCCAAGACAGAAGATTCAGACTGGATTTCCGAATAATGTTTTGTGGGCAAACAAAGGCTGCGTAGTAGAACTGTAGTTGAAATGAATACTGGTGGGTGTTTGTTTTTTTATCTTTCGAAACTGCACTATTTCTTGTTTAGTTTGTCAGTCTTTCTTGTTTACAGTTTTTGTTTACCTCTCCTGTTCATTAAGTTGGATTATTTGTTGTTGTTGTTGTTGGTCGTGGTGTTGCTGTTGTTGTTGTTGTTGTTGTTGTTGGTGGTGGTGGTGGTGGTGTGGTTGTTGTTGTTGTTGTTCACGCGGTAACGAATCCAGCTTCTTCCTTTTCTTTCTCCTTGTTTCTTTCTTTCCTTCTTTTTTTTTTTTTTTTTTTCTTTCTTTCTTTCCTTCTTTCTTTCGTTTTTCAACTTAAAGTAGTTTACTGATCACCTCTCGCTGCCTATTATACTTTTATTTCTTCGTTGTTTTCCTCGTTAAGAAAGTACATATTTCCGAACATACTCGTTTCTAAATGGTGTGTGTGCGTGCGTGCGTGCACGCCCGTTTGTGTGTGTTTGTGTGCGCGCGCGTGTGTGTCACTGTGTGTGTGTGTGTGTGTGTGTGTGTGTGTGTGTGTGTCATGGCATTTTCAGTTATGACTGACAATGGTGTTCAATATTATGATAAAAATCATCAATCCATTTGGGCTTTCCTACGTTTTCGCTTCTTTGTTACATGTTTATCGTAATTTTAGAATCACCATCAGATCAACTTATTGGAGGATTTCCGTAACTGGAAATAAAGGGAGGAAATACCTCGTGTTTGACACCGACATATTTCTAGCTTTCTCGATTATTCCCCCTGGCCCTACGGAACCCTGGCATCTATGCATGCGAAGGGAGGTAATCTCTAAACAGCGAACTCTTAAGCACTTTTGACCTGATAATCTCCCTTTCTCAGTGGTTCAGTAAGTTAGTTGGATAGTTCATTAATTTTGTTAGTTCGTTCGTTAAGTTAGTTAGTCCTTAGATGGCAGTCTTAAAAATATTCTCAACATTTTTATTAAAGCGCCAAATGTAGGCCTGTGTGTGTGTGTGTGTGTGTGTGTGTGTGTGTGTGTGTGTGTGTGTGTGTGTGTGTGTCAGTCGTGTGTGTGCCGGTGTGTGTGTGTATGTGTGTGTATGTGTGTGTGTGTGCGTGCGTGTTTGCTTGCGTGTGTGTATGTGTGTGTGTGTGTATGTGTGTATGTATGCATGCATGCAAGCGTGTGTGCGTGAATCTGAAGCGGCGTGTGTGCGTGCGCGCGTGCGTGTCCACTTATCCCTGTAGACAAACCCAAACACGTCCAAGCACACAATTCACACAGCATTCATCACAAAGACGAGCATATGGAAAACGAATGCTTTTTTATTGCTCATAATCCTCAAATGTGCATGGCACACGGTAACACGTATCACTCTAAACACCACGTTGCCAGCAAATACAAAACACATCAACCATGAAAATAATGAAAAACACAAAGTCCCCCAATAACAACACGCGTGTACAAACAACAAAGTTGTTTTTTTAAGCACCTAACAAATTCTCAACAATAATGATGGAATAGTTGGCCCTGTTTCTGATAAACCTCTCTTACAGTCGCGGCCGAAGTAACATGCACATACACGTTGGAATAATTTCCTGAAGAAGTATCTATTGGTAAAAGAATGGATGTCCGATCTGATTAAACTATAGTTTTCAAAACACGCATTCTGCAACTGAAAAAAAAGCGCAGATGACTAATTTACCCCAAGAATAAAACTCATTTTCGCAATTCACTGTTCGAACGTAAATAGTCGATGTTCAGCTTTTAAAGCGAGAAAACAAAATGCCTAGAGTATACAATACACGTGAACAATATTAACACAGAAACACACACACAAAAACGACACTGTAAGTTTCTCTATGATAATGCGCAACGAGTATAGCTGTCTCTTGTTCATAAAAAAAATCAGTATCTGTCAAAATCTACTGAGCACTAAAGTTAAGTACAGGTGCCTTGAATGTGAAATGGAAAATGGTACGCAATCAGCTAATGTTTCACTTTTTTCACAATTGGTATACAGTTGTTATAACAGTTGTGGCATGCAGGAATATGACTCCAAACTAAACAAACAAAAATAACAAAACGAAAAAAGAAACAATCAAAAACAAACAAACAAAATAAATACCACAAAAGAATCATATCAATAATACCGTCCCACAGGTCTCACTTATTTTCTTTCGATATGCAAGACGGAGGAAGTGTCAAGTACCCAATGCCACTTTAAAAGTAAGCTTGTACATGCTATGCACACACACACACACACACACACACACACACACACACACACACACACACACACACACACACAAACAAACACTTGTGAAGTTATGAACATAGAATATCAAACACATCACACAACAAAGGCTTCATTTGTGACAGTGTATGAACAGGGTTAGCTGTCCACGAACATCATACGAAAAATGAATGAGAGTCAAAGGTGGATAACGTGAACAAACAAACAAACAAACAAACACACTCAAACATACAGCACTGAAAGGGTCGAAGTCGTAATCTTCATCTAAAAGCGACACTTTTAGGTCACTTGCATGTCTACCCGATACATTTATGATGTTTATCCAATAACAGAATGATTTTAACCGATTAGTGCATGATGTTTACCCGATAAATTCATGATGTTTATCCAATAACAGAATGATTTTAACCGATTAGTGCATGATGTTTACCCGATAAATTCATGATGTTTATCCAATAACAGGATGATTTGTACCGATTAGTGCATGATGTTTACCCGATAGGTGCATAATGTTTACCCGATAAATTCATGACGTTTACCCAATAACTGAATGAATTTGACCGATTAGTCAATGATAGTTTTACCTGATAAGTTCACGATGTTTACTCGTCGCGATATAACCTTCGTGGTTGAAAACGACGTTAAACACCAAATAAATAAATAAATAAACGATGTTTACCCGATAAATTCATGATGTGTACCCAATAAGTGAATGAATTTTACCGAGTAGTGAATGATTTTTGTTACCTGATAAGTGCATTATACTGACCCGATAAATGCATGATGGTTACCCAATAACTGAATGAATTTTACCGAGTAGTGAATGATTTTTGTTACCTGATAAGTGCATTATGCTGACTCGATTAATGCATGATGTTCATCCAATAAATGCATGATGCTTACCGATAAGTGAATAACTTTTGCCCGATTAGTGCATGATGTTGACCCGATTAATGCATGATGTTTATCCAAAAAATGACTGAGAGTCCAAACGAGTTGCGATGATGATTTTAGTGTTGCAGAGATGTCTCTTTTTGACTTTGTTACTCTAAGCAACTGTCAGTGTATTGTATTTTCAAAGAGTACATGCGTGTACGAATGCTTACCCTTACAATGACAGCCTGGTTATCAATGGCTTTTAATTCTAAGTGGCAAATTGAACTCTTGTTGGTTTCTTCTATCTTAGCTTAGGCAATCTGATTACGCCCAATTAAAAAAATCTTAAACGAAATGTCGGCAAATATTGACGACCTTTTTAACAAAAAAATTAAGTGAATTGGCAAGCTTTATTTTTCGGGCTCAGATTCACTACCGAGCAATCAATATAAGGTTAACAATGAAAGTGTATGTATTTAAAATCGATGGCGTTGATTTGTTTTATAGATACGTATGTTGGGTTTGCTTGGCTGGAGTAAATGTTTCTAAACCGCAATAATTGTCAACACGAATTCCCAACCCTGGACAATAAAATCTTATGTATTCTGTATTTTCTCTTCTTCTTTGAAGAGTAGAACTAATGTCAAAATGTTGCAAAATATGATGGAATTCCAAGGGGGGAGTTGGGTATCATGGATATCATAACCTTGAAAGTATGAGTTTTGCCTTGTTCATGGCCACCGGCACATCTTCACATGAAAATAAATCCTAGCAACAATGTTGCATTGTTATCAGTATCACCGAATAGATAGATTCTGGAATGTTCAGCTGGTAATCATCGGAGAGTTGCGGGGTTTTTTGTGTGAAAAATCGAACAATGTCCTATTCAGCACCCCACTCAGTCTTCACAGATCTATCGAGCTATAGCGGGGTCCCCACAAAAACAAACAACAATACACATATTT